>NW_027645768.1:0-95000 GCF_949357685.1 Gobio gobio
TCGCGTGTTAGGCGAACATGATAACCACTACACTACAGAAACCTCACATTGGCTTTTGTGGCCTTTTTCCAAGCAAGGTTCATCCCATAATCTGCCCTGCAAGCAGATTGTTAGTCTGTGTAAATTCCACAGACAACAGGACAGAGCTCATTCGGCTTGGCAGTCTTGCTTGAGATCCTTGGTACAATTGCCTTCAACTAGCTTGCAAGTAAGGCTTTTGTAGCGTGGACATCTGCTTACCTGAGAGCAGAGTGTAGGTCTGTGTAAATTCCACAAACAACAGGACAGAGCTCATTCGTCTTGGTAGTCTGGCTTGAGATCCTTAGTATGATTGCCTTCAACTAGCCTGAAAGTGAAGCCTTTGTAGTGTGGACATCTGCTTGCCGGAGAGCCATTTCAGCATGTTTAGTTTAAAAAAAGGCTCCATTTGTTTCTGCCCAGTTTCGAACTGAGGACCTTTCGCGTGTAAAGCGAACGTGATAACCACTAAACTACAGAAACCTCACATTGGCCTTTTTCCAAGCAAGGTTCATCCCATAATCTGCCCTGCAAGCAGAGTGTCAGTCTGTGTAGATTCCACAGACAACAGGACAGAACTCCTTCAGCATGGTTGTCTGGCTTGAGATCCTTAGTATGGTTGCCTTCAACTAGCTTGAAAGTGAGGCCTTTGTAGTGTGGACATCTGCTTACCTGAGAGCCATTTCAGCATATATAGTAATAATTCGTTCACTTGTTTCCACCCAGTTTCGAACTGGGGACCTTTCGCGTGTTAGGCGAACATGATAACCACTACACTACAGAAACCTCACATTGGCTTTTGTGGCCTTTTTCCAAGCAAGGTTCATCCCATAATCTGCCCTGCAAGCAGATTGTTAGTCTGTGTAAATTCCACAGACAACAGGACAGAGCTCATTCGGCTTGGCAGTCTTGCTTGAGATCCTTGGTACAGTTGCCTTCAACTAGCTTGCAAGTAAGGCTTTTGTAGCGTGGACATCTGCTTACCTGAGAGCAGAGTGTAGGTCTGTGTAAATTCCACAAACAACAGGCCAGAGCTCATTCGTCTTGGTAGTCTGGCTTGAGATCCCTAGTATGATTGCCTTCAACTAGCCTGAAAGTGAAGCCTTTGTAGTGTGGACATCTGCTTGCCGGAGAGCCATTTCAGCATGTTTAGTTTAAAAAAAGGCTCCATTTGTTTCTGCCCAGTTTCGAACTGAGGACCTTTCGCGTGTAAAGCGAACGTGATAACCACTAAACTACAGAAACCTCACATTGGCTTTTTTGGCCTTTTTCCAAACAAGGTTCATCCCATAATCTGCCCTGCAAGCAGAGTGTCAGTCTGTGTAGATTCCACAGACAACAGGACAGAACTCCTTCAGCATGGTTGTCTGGCTTGAGATCCTTAGTATGGTTGCCTTCAACTAGCTTGAAAGTGAGGCCTTTGTAGTGTGGACATCTGCTTACCTGAGAGCCATTTCAGCATATATAGTAATAATTCGTTCACTTGTTTCCACCCAGTTTCGAACTGGGGACCTTTCGCGTGTTAGGCGAACATGATAACCACTACACTACAGAAACCTCACATTGGCTTTTGTGGCCTTTTTCCAAGCAAGGTTCATCCCATAATCTGCCCTGCAAGCAGATTGTTAGTCTGTGTAAATTCCACAGACAACAGGACAGATCTCATTCGGCTTGGCAGTCTTGCTTGAGATCCTTAGTATGGTTGCCTTCAACTAGCTTGAAAGTGAGGCCTTTGTAGTGTGGACATCCGCTTACCTGAGAGCCATTTCAGCATATATAGTAAAAATTGCTTCACTTGTTTCCACCCAGTTTCGAACTGGGGACCTTTCGCGTGTTAGGCGAACGTGATAACCACTACACTACAGAAATCTCACATTGGCATTTGTGGCCTTTTTCCAAGCAAGGTTCATCCAATAATCTGCCCTGCAAGCAGATTGTTAGTCTGTGTAAATTCCACAGACAACAGGACAGAGCTCATTCGGCTTGGCAGTCTTGCTTGAGATCCTTGGTACAATTGCCTTCAACTAGCTTGCAAGTAAGGCTTTTGTAGCGTGGACATCTGCTTACCTGAGAGCAGAGTGTAGGTCTGTGTAAATTCCACAAACAACAGGACAGAGCTCATTCGTCTTGGTAGTCTGGCTTGAGATCCTTAGTATGATTGCCTTCAACTAGCCTGAAAGTGAAGCCTTTGTAGTGTGGACATCTGCTTGCCGGAGAGCCATTTCAGCATGTTTAGTTTAAATAAAGGCTCCATTTGTTTCTGCCCAGTTTCGAACTGAGGACCTTTCGCGTGTAAAGCGAACGTGATAACCACTACACTACAGAAACCTCACATTGGCCTTTTTCCAAGCAAGGTTCACCCCATAATCTGCCCTGCAAGCAGAGTGTCAGTCTGTGTAGATTCCACAGACAACAGGACAGAACTCCTTCAGCATGGTTGTCTGGCTTGAGATCCTTAGTATGGTTGCCTTCAACTAGCTTGAAAGTGAGGCCTTTGTAGTGTGGACATCCGCTTACCTGAGAGCCATTTCAGCATATATAGTAAAAATTCCTTCACTTGTTTCCACCCAGTTTCGAACTGGGGACCTTTCGCGTGTGAGGCAAACGTGATAACCACTACACTATGGAAACCTGTCATGAGAAGCTTGCATGTTAAAAAACTTATATGTAAAAGAGAGCTAGATCCTCTTAGCACAGCAAGCAATTTATACTTTCTGTCAAAAGCAGACCGCTGTTTCTGCTCGGTTTCGAACCGAGGACCTTTCGCGTGTTAGGCGAACGTGATAACCACTACACTACAGAAACCTCACATTGCCTTTTGTGGCCTTTTTCCAAGCAAGGTTCATCCCATAATCTGCCCTGCAAGCAGATTGTTAGTCTGTGTAAATTCCACAGACAACAGGACAGAGCTCATTCGGCTTGGCAGTCTTGCTTGAGATCCTTGGTACAGTTGCCTTCAACTAGCTTGCAAGTAAGGCTTTTGTAGCGTGGACATCTGCTTACCTGAGAGCAGAGTGTAGGTCTGTGTAAATTCCACAAACAACAGGCCAGAGCTCATTCGTCTTGGTAGTCTGGCTTGAGATCCCTAGTATGATTGCCTTCAACTAGCCTGAAAGTGAAGCCTTTGTAGTGTGGACATCTGCTTGCCGGAGAGCCATTTCAGCATGTTTAGTTTAAAAAAAGGCTCCATTTGTTTCTGCCCAGTTTCGAACTGAGGACCTTTCGCGTGTAAAGCGAACGTGATAACCACTAAACTACAGAAACCTCACATTGGCTTTTTTGGCCTTTTTCCAAGCAAGGTTCATCCCATAATCTGCCCTGCAAGCAGAGTGTCAGTCTGTGTAGATTCCACAGACAACAGGACAGAACTCCTTCAGCATGGTTGTCTGGCTTGAGATCCTTAGTATGGTTGCCTTCAACTAGCTTGAAAGTGAGGCCTTTGTAGTGTGGACATCTGCTTACCTGAGAGCCATTTCAGCATATATAGTAATAATTCGTTCACTTGTTTCCACCCAGTTTCGAACTGGGGACCTTTCGCGTGTTAGGCGAACATGATAACCACTACAATACAGAAACCTCAAATTGGCTTTTGTGGCCTTTTTCCAAGCAAGGTTCATCCCATAATCTGCCCTGCAAGCAGATTGTTAGTCTGTGTAAATTCCACAGACAACAGGACAGATCTCATTCGGCTTGGCAGTCTTGCTTGAGATCCTTAGTATGGTTGCCTTCAACTAGCTTGAAAGTGAGGCCTTTGTAGTGTGGACATCCGCTTACCTGAGAGCCATTTCAGCATATATAGTAAAAATTGCTTCACTTGTTTCCACCCAGTTTCGAACTGGGGACCTTTCGAGTGTTAGGCGAACGTGATAACCACTACACTACAGAAATCTCACATTGGCTTTTGTGGCCTTTTTCCAAGCAAGGTTCATCCAATAATCTGCCCTGCAAGCAGATTGTTAGTCTGTGTAAATTCCACAGACAACAGGACAGATCTCATTCGGCTTGGCAGTCTTGCTTGAGATCCTTAGTATGGTTGCCTTCAACTAGCTTGAAAGTGAGGCCTTTGTAGTGTGGACATCCGCTTACCTGAGAGCCATTTCAGCATATATAGTAAAAATTGCTTCACTTGTTTCCACCCAGTTTCGAACTGGGGACCTTTCGCGTGTGACGCGAACGTGATAACCACTACACTATGGAAACCTGTCGTGAGAAGCTTGCATGTTAAAAAACTTATATGTAAAAGAGAGCTAGATCCTCTTAGCACAGCAAGCAATTTATACTTTCTGTCAAAAGCAGACCGCTGTTTCTGCTCGGTTTCGAACCGAGGACCTTTCGCGTGTTAGGCGAACGTGATAACCACTACACTACAGAAACCTCACATTGGCTTTTGTGGCCTTTTTCCAAGCAAGGTTCATCCCATAATCTGCCCTGCAAGCAGATTGTTAGTCTGTGTAAATTCCACAGACAACAGGACAGAGCTCATTCGGCTTGGCAGTCTTGCTTGAGATCCTTGGTACAATTGCCTTCAACTAGCTTGCAAGTAAGGCTTTTGTAGCGTGGACATCTGCTTACCTGAGAGCAGAGTGTAGGTCTGTGTAAATTCCACAAACAACAGGACAGAGCTCATTCGTCTTGGTAGTCTGGCTTGAGATCCTTAGTATGATTGCCTTCAACTAGCCTGAAAGTGAAGCCTTTGTAGTGTGGACATCTGCTTGCCGGAGAGCCATTTCAGCATGTTTAGTTTAAAAAAAGGCTCCATTTGTATCTGCCCAGTTTCAAACTGAGGACCTTTCGCGTGTAAAGCGAACGTGATAACCACTACACTACAGAAACCTCACATTGGCCTTTTTCCAAGCAAGGTTCATCCCATAATCTGCCCTGCAAGCAGAGTGTCAGTCTGTGTAGATTCCACAGACAACAGGACAGAACTCCTTCAGCATGGTTGTCTGGCTTGAGATCCTTAGTATGGTTGCCTTCAACTAGCTTGAAAGTGAGGCCTTTGTAGTTTGGACATCCGCTTACCTGAGAGCCATTTCAGCATATATAGTAAAAATTCCTTCACTTGTTTCCACCCAGTTTCGAACTGGGGACCTTTCGCGTGTGAGGCGAACGTGATAACCACTACACTATGGAAACCTGTCATGAGAAGCTTGCATGTTAAAAAACTTATATGTAAAAGAGAGCTAGATACTCTTAGCACAGCAAGCAATTTATACTTTCTGTCAAAAGCAGACCGCTGTTTCTGCTCGGTTTCGAACCGAGGACCTTTCGCGTGTTAGGCGAACGTGATAACCACTACACTACAGAAACCTCACATTGGCTTTTGTGGCCTTTTTCCAAGCAAGGTTCATCCCATAATCTGCCCTGCAAGCAGATTGTTAGTCTGTGTAAATTCCACAGACAACAGGACAGAGCTCATTCGGCTTGGCAGTCTTGCTTGAGATCCTTGGTACAATTGCCTTCAACTAGCTTGCAAGTAAGGCTTTTGTAGCGTGGACATCTGCTTACCTGAGAGCAGAGTGTAGGTCTGTGTAAATTCCACAAACAACAGGACAGAGCTCATTCGTCTTGGTAGTCTGGCTTGAGATCCTTAGTATGATTGCCTTCAACTAGCCTGAAAGTGAAGCCTTTGTAGTGTGGACATCTGCTTGCCGGAGAGCCATTTCAGCATGTTTAGTTTAAAAAAAGGCTCCATTTGTTTCTGCCCAGTTTCGAACTGAGGACCTTTCGCGTGTAAAGCGAACGTGATAACCACTACACTACAGAAACCTCACATTGGCCTTTTTCCAAGCAAGGTTCATCCCATAATCTGCCCTGCAAGCAGAGCGTCAGTCTGTGTAGATTTCACAGACAACAGGACAGAACTCCTTCAGCATGGTTGTCTGGCTTGAGATCCTTAGTATGGTTGCCTTCAACTAGCTTGAAAGTGAGGCCTTTGTAGTGTGGACATCCGCTTACCTGAGAGCCATTTCAGCATATATAGTAAAAATTGCTTCACTTGTTTCCACCCAGTTTCGAACTGGGGACCTTTCGCGTGTGACGCGAACGTGATAACCACTACACTATGGAAACCTGTCGTGAGAAGCTTGCATGTTAAAAAACTTATATGTAAAAGAGAGCTAGATCCTCTTAGCACAGCAAGCAATTTATACTTTCTGTCAAAAGCAGACCGCTGTTTCTGCTCGGTTTCGAACCGAGGACCTTTCGCGTGTTAGGCGAACGTGATAACCACTACACTACAGAAACCTCACATTGGCTTTTGTGGCCTTTTTCCAAGCAAGGTTCATCCCATAATCTGCCCTGCAAGCAGATTGTTAGTCTGTGTAAATTCCACAGACAACAGGACAGAGCTCATTCGGCTTGGCAGTCTTGCTTGAGATCCTTGGTACAATTGCCTTCAACTAGCTTGCAAGTAAGGCTTTTGTAGCGTGGACATCTGCTTACCTGAGAGCAGAGTGTAGGTCTGTGTAAATTCCACAAACAACAGGACAGAGCTCATTCGTCTTGGTAGTCTGGCTTGAGATCCTTAGTATGATTGCCTTCAACTAGCCTGAAAGTGAAGCCTTTGTAGTGTGGACATCTGCTTGCCGGAGAGCCATTTCAGCATGTTTAGTTTAAAAAAAGGCTCCATTTGTTTCTGCCCAGTTTCGAACTGAGGACCTTTCGCGTGTAAAGCGAACGTGATAACCACTACACTACAGAAACCTCACATTGGCCTTTTTCCAAGCAAGGTTCATCCCATAATCTGCCCTGCAAGCAGAGCGTCAGTCTGTGTAGATTTCACAGACAACAGGACAGAACTCCTTCAGCATGGTTGTCTGGCTTGAGATCCTTAGTATGGTTGCCTTCAACTAGCTTGAAAGTGAGGCCTTTGTAGTGTGGACATCCGCTTACCTGAGAGCCATTTCAGCATATATAGTAAAAATTCCTTCACTTGTTTCCACCCAGTTTCGAACTGGGGACCTTTCGCGTGTGAGGCGAACGTGATAACCACTACACTATGGAAACCTGTCATGAAAAGCTTGCATGTTAAAAAAACTTATATGTAAAAGAGAGCTAGATCCTCTTAGCACAGCAAGCAATTTATACTTTCTGTCAAAAGCAGACCGCTGTTTCTGCTCGGTTTCGAACCGAGGACCTTTCGCGTGTTAGGCGAACGTGATAACCACTACACTACAGAAACCTCACATTGGCTTTTGTGGCCTTTTTCCAAGCAAGGTTCATCCCATAATCTGCCCTGCAAGCAGATTGTTAGTCTGTGTAAATTCCACAGACAACAGGACAGAGCTCATTCGGCTTGGCAGTCTTGCTTGAGATCCTTGGTACAATTGCCTTCAACTAGCTTGCAAGTAAGGCTTTTGTAGCGTGGACATCTGCTTACCTGAGAGCAGAGTGTAGGTCTGTGTAAATTCCACAAACAACAGGACAGAGCTCATTCGTCTTGGTAGTCTGGCTTGAGATCCTTAGTATGATTGCCTTCAACTAGCCTGAAAGTGAAGCCTTTGTAGTGTGGACATCTGCTTGCCGGAGAGCCATTTCAGCATGTTTAGTTTAAAAAAAGGCTCCATTTGTTTCTGCCCAGTTTCGAACTGAGGACCTTTCGCGTGTAAAGCGAACGTGATAACAACTACACTACAGAAACCTCACATTGGCCTTTTTCCAAGCAAGGTTCATCCCATAATCTGCCCTGCAAGCAGAGCGTCAGTCTGTGTAGATTTCACAGACAACAGGACAGAACTCCTTCAGCATGGTTGTCTGGCTTGAGATCCTTAGTATGGTTGCCTTCAACTAGCTTGAAAGTGAGGCCTTTGTAGTGTGGACATCCGCTTACCTGAGAGCCATTTCAGCATATATAGTAAAAATTGCTTCACTTGTTTCCACCCAGTTTCGAACTGGGGACCTTTCACGTGTGACGCGAACGTGATAACCACTACACTATGGAAACCTGTCGTGAGAAGCTTGCATGTTAAAAAACTTATATGTAAAAGAGAGCTAGATCCTCTTAGCACAGCAAGCAATTTATACTTTCTGTCAAAAGCAGACCGCTGTTTCTGCTCGGTTTCGAACCGAGGACCTTTCGCGTGTTAGGCGAACGTGATAACCACTACACTACAGAAACCTCACATTGGCTTTTGTGGCCTTTTTCCAAGCAAGGTTCATCCCATAATCTGCCCTGCAAGCAGATTGTTAGTCTGTGTAAATTCCACAGACAACAGGACAGAGCTCATTCGGCTTGGCAGTCTTGCTTGAGATCCTTGGTACAATTGCCTTCAACTAGCTTGCAAGTAAGGCTTTTGTAGCGTGGACATCTGCTTACCTGAGAGCAGAGTGTAGGTCTGTGTAAATTCCACAAACAACAGGACAGAGCTCATTCGTCTTGGTAGTCTGGCTTGAGATCCTTAGTATGATTGCCTTCAACTAGCCTGAAAGTGAAGCCTTTGTAGTGTGGACATCTGCTTGCCGGAGAGCCATTTCAGCATGTTTAGTTTAAAAAAAGGCTCCATTTGTTTCTGCCCAGTTTCGAACTGAGGACCTTTCGCGTGTAAAGCGAACGTGATAACCACTACACTACAGAAACCTCACATTGGCCTTTTTCCAAGCAAGGTTCATCCCATAATCTGCGCTGCAAGCAGAGCGTCAGTCTGTGTAGATTCCACAGACAACAGGACAGAACTCCTTCAGCATGGTTGTCTGGCTTGAGATCCTTAGTATGGTTGCCTTCAACTAGCTTGAAAGTGAGGCCTTTGTAGTGTGGACATCCGCTTACCTGAGAGCCATTTCAGCATATATAGTAAAAATTCCTTCACTTGTTTCCACCCAGTTTCGAACTGGGGGCCTTTCGCGTGTGAGGCGAACGTGATAACCACTACACTATGGACACCTGTCATGAGAAGCTTGCATGTTAAATAACTTATATGTAAAAGAGAGCTAGATCCTGTTAGCACAGCAAGCAATTTATACTTTCTGTCAAAAGCAGACCGCTGTTTCTGCTCGGTTTCAAACCGAGGACATTTCGCGTGTTAGGCGAACGTGATAACCACTACACTACAGAAACCTCACATTGGCTTTTGTGGCCTTTTTCCAAGCAAGGTTCATCCAATAATCTGCCCTGCAAGCAGATTGTTAGTCTGTGTAAATTCCACAGACAACAGGACAGAGCTCATTCGGCTTGGCAGTCTTGCTTGAGATCCTTGGTACAATTGCCTTCAACTAGCTTGCAAGTAAGGCTTTTGTAGCGTGGACATCTGCTTACCTGAGAGCAGAGTGTAGGTCTGTGTAAATTCCACAAACAACAGGACAGAGCTCATTCGTCTTGGTAGTCTGGCTTGAGATCCTTAGTATGATTGCCTTCAACTAGCCTGAAAGTGAAGCCTTTGTAGTGTGGACATCTGCTTGCCGGAGAGCCATTTCAGCATGTTTAGTTTAAAAAAAGGCTCCATTTGTTTCTGCCCAGTTTCGAACTGAGGACCTTTCGCGTGTAAAGCGAACGTGATAACCACTACACTACAGAAACCTCACATTAGACTTTTTCCAAGCAAGGTTCATCCCATAATCTGCCCTGCAAGCAGAGTGTCAGTCTGTGTAGATTCCACAGACAACAGGACAGAACTCCTTCAGCATGGTTGTCTGGCTTGAGATCCTTAGTATGGTTGCCTTCAACTAGCTTGAAAGTGAGGCCTTTGTAGTGTGGACATCCGCTTACCTGAGAGCCATTTCAGCATATATAGTAAAAATTCCTTCACTTGTTTCCACCCAGTTTCGAACTGGGGACCTTTCGCGTGTGAGGCGAACGTGATAACCACAACACTATGGAAACCTGTCATGAGAAGGTTGCATGTTAAAAAACTTATATGTAAAAGAGAGCTAGATCCTCTTAGCACAGCAAGCAATTTATACTTTCTGTCAAAAGCAGACCGCTGTTTCTGCTCGGTTTCGAACCGAGGACCTTTCGCGTGTTAGGCGAACGTGATAACCACTACACTACAGAAACCTCACATTGCCTTTTGTGGCCTTTTTCCAAGCAAGGTTCATCCCATAATCTGCCCTGCAAGCAGATTGTTAGTCTGTGTAAATTCCACAGACAACAGGACAGAGCTCATTCGGCTTGGCAGTCTTGCTTGAGATCCTTGGTACAGTTGCCTTCAACTAGCTTGCAAGTAAGGCTTTTGTAGCGTGGACATCTGCTTACCTGAGAGCAGAGTGTAGGTCTGTGTAAATTCCACAAACAACAGGACAGAGCTCATTCGTCTTGGTAGTCTGGCTTGAGATCCTTAGTATGATTGCCTTCAACTAGCCTGAAAGTGAAGCCTTTGTAGTGTGGACATCTGCTTGCCGGAGAGCCATTTCAGCATGTTTAGTTTAAAAAAAGGCTCCATTTGTTTCTGCCCAGTTTCGAACTGAGGACCTTTCGCGTGTAAAGCGAACGTGATAACCACTACACTACAGAAACCTCACATTGGCCTTTTTCCAAGCAAGGTTCATCCCATAATCTGCGCTGCAAGCAGAGCGTCAGTCTGTGTAGATTCCACAGACAACAGGACAGAACTCCTTCAGCATGGTTGTCTGGCTTGAGATCCTTAGTATGGTTGCCTTCAACTAGCTTGAAAGTGAGGCCTTTGTAGTGTGGACATCCGCTTACCTGAGAGCCATTTCAGCATATATAGTAAAAATTCCTTCACTTGTTTCCACCCAGTTTCGAACTGGGGACCTTTCGCGTGTGAGGCGAACGTGATAACCACTACACTATGGAAACCTGTCATGAGAAGCTGGCATGTTAAATAACTTATATGTAAAAGAGAGCTAGATCCTGTTAGCACAGCAAGCAATTTATACTTTCTGTCAAAAGCAGACCGCTGTTTCTGCTCGGTTTCGAACCGAGGACCTTTCGCGTGTTAGGCGAACGTGATAACCACTACACTACAGAAACCTCACATTGGCTTTTGTGGCCTTTTTCCAAGCAAGGTTCATCCCATAATCTGCCCTGCAAGCAGATTGTTAGTCTGTGTAAATTCCACAGACAACAGGACAGAGCTCATTCGGCTTGGCAGTCTTGCTTGAGATCCTTGGTACAATTGCCTTCAACTAGCTTGCAAGTAAGGCTTTTGTAGCGTGGACATCTGCTTACCTGAGAGCAGAGTGTAGGTCTGTGTAAATTCCACAAACAACAGGACAGAGCTCATTCGTCTTGGTAGTCTGGCTTGAGATCCTTAGTATGATTGCCTTCAACTAGCCTGAAAGTGAAGCCTTTGTAGTGTGGACATCTGCTTGCCGGAGAGCCATTTCAGCATGTTTAGTTTAAAAAAAGGCTCCATTTGTTTCTGGCCAGTTTCGAACTGAGGACCTTTCGCGTGTAAAGCGAACGTGATAACCACTACACTACAGAAACCTCACATTGGCCTTTTTCCAAGCAAGGTTCATCCCATAATCTGCCCTGCAAGCAGAGCGTCAGTCTGTGTAGATTTCACAGACAACAGGACAGAACTCCTTCAGCATGGTTGTCTGGCTTGAGATCCTTAGGATGGTTGCCTTCAACTAGCTTGAAAGTGAGGCCTTTGTAGTGTGGACATCCGCTTACCTGAGAGCCATTTCAGCATATATAGTAAAAATTGCTTCACTTGTTTCCACCCAGTTTCGAACTGGGGACCTTTCGCGTGTGACGCGAACGTGATAACCACTACACTATGGAAACCTGTCGTGAGAAGCTTGCATGTTAAAAAACTTATATGTAAAAGAGAGCTAGATCCTCTTAGCACAGCAAGCAATTTATACTTTCTGTCAAAAGCAGACCGCTGTTTCTGCTCGGTTTCGAACCGAGGACCTTTCGCGTGTTAGGCGAACGTGATAACCACTACACTACAGAAACCTCACATTGGCTTTTGTGGCCTTTTTCCAAGCAAGGTTCATCCCATAATCTGCCCTGCAAGCAGATTGTTAGTCTGTGTAAATTCCACAGACAACAGGACAGAGCTCATTCGGCTTGGCAGTCTTGCTTGAGATCCTTGGTACAATTGCCTTCAACTAGCTTGCAAGTAAGGCTTTTGTAGCGTGGACATCTGCTTACCTGAGAGCAGAGTGTAGGTCTGTGTAAATTCCACAAACAACAGGACAGAGCTCATTCGTCTTGGTAGTCTGGCTTGAGATCCTTAGTATGATTGCCTTCAACTAGCCTGAAAGTGAAGCCTTTGTAGTGTGGACATCTGCTTGCCGGAGAGCCATTTCAGCATGTTTAGTTTAAAAAAAGGCTCCATTTGTTTCTGCCCAGTTTCGAACTGAGGACCTTTCGCGTGTAAAGCGAACGTGATAACCACTACACTACAGAAACCTCACATTGGCCTTTTTCCAAGCAAGGTTCATCCCATAATCTGCCCTGCAAGCAGAGCGTCAGTCTGTGTAGATTTCACAGACAACAGGACAGAACTCCTTCAGCATGGTTGTCTGGCTTGAGATCCTTAGTATGGTTGCCTTCAACTAGCTTGAAAGTGAGGCCTTTGTAGTGTGGACATCCGCTTACCTGAGAGCCATTTCAGCATATATAGTAAAAATTGCTTCACTTGTTTCCACCCAGTTTCGAACTGGGGACCTTTCGCGTGTGACGCGAACGTGATAACCACTACACTATGGAAACCTGTCGTGAGAAGCTTGCATGTTAAAAAACTTATATGTAAAAGAGAGCTAGATCCTCTTAGCACAGCAAGCAATTTATACTTTCTGTCAAAAGCAGACCGCTGTTTCTGCTCGGTTTCGAACCGAGGACCTTTCGCGTGTTAGGCGAACGTGATAACCACTACACTACAGAAACCTCACATTGGCTTTTGTGGCCTTTTTCCAAGCAAGGTTCATCCCATAATCTGCCCTGCAAGCAGATTGTTAGTCTGTGTAAATTCCACAGACAACAGGACAGAGCTCATTCGGCTTGGCAGTCTTGCTTGAGATCCTTGGTACAATTGCCTTCAACTAGCTTGCAAGTAAGGCTTTTGTAGCGTGGACATCTGCTTACCTGAGAGCAGAGTGTAGGTCTGTGTAAATTCCACAAACAACAGGACAGAGCTCATTCGTCTTGGTAGTCTGGCTTGAGATCCTTAGTATGATTGCCTTCAACTAGCCTGAAAGTGAAGCCTTTGTAGTGTGGACATCTGCTTGCCGGAGAGCCATTTCAGCATGTTTAGTTTAAAAAAAGGCTCCATTTGTTTCTGCCCAGTTTCGAACTGAGGACCTTTCGCGTGTAAAGCGAACGTGATAACCACTACACTACAGAAACCTCACATTGGCCTTTTTCCAAGCAAGGTTCATCCCATAATCTGCCCTGCAAGCAGAGCGTCAGTCTGTGTAGATTTCACAGACAACAGGACAGAACTCCTTCAGCATGGTTGTCTGGCTTGAGATCCTTAGTATGGTTGCCTTCAACTAGCTTGAAAGTGAGGCCTTTGTAGTGTGGACATCCGCTTACCTGAGAGCCATTTCAGCATATATAGTAAAAATTCCTTCACTTGTTTCCACCCAGTTTCGAACTGGGGACCTTTCGCGTGTGAGGCGAACGTGATAACCACTACACTATGGAAACCTGTCATGAAAAGCTTGCATGTTAAAAAAACTTATATGTAAAAGAGAGCTAGATCCTCTTAGCACAGCAAGCAATTTATACTTTCTGTCAAAAGCAGACCGCTGTTTCTGCTCGGTTTCGAACCGAGGACCTTTCGCGTGTTAGGCGAACGTGATAACCACTACACTACAGAAACCTCACATTGGCTTTTGTGGCCTTTTTCCAAGCAAGGTTCATCCCATAATCTGCCCTGCAAGCAGATTGTTAGTCTGTGTAAATTCCACAGACAACAGGACAGAGCTCATTCGGCTTGGCAGTCTTGCTTGAGATCCTTGGTACAATTGCCTTCAACTAGCTTGCAAGTAAGGCTTTTGTAGCGTGGACATCTGCTTACCTGAGAGCAGAGTGTAGGTCTGTGTAAATTCCACAAACAACAGGACAGAGCTCATTCGTCTTGGTAGTCTGGCTTGAGATCCTTAGTATGATTGCCTTCAACTAGCCTGAAAGTGAAGCCTTTGTAGTGTGGACATCTGCTTGCCGGAGAGCCATTTCAGCATGTTTAGTTTAAAAAAAGGCTCCATTTGTTTCTGCCCAGTTTCGAACTGAGGACCTTTCGCGTGTAAAGCGAACGTGATAACAACTACACTACAGAAACCTCACATTGGCCTTTTTCCAAGCAAGGTTCATCCCATAATCTGCCCTGCAAGCAGAGCGTCAGTCTGTGTAGATTTCACAGACAACAGGACAGAACTCCTTCAGCATGGTTGTCTGGCTTGAGATCCTTAGTATGGTTGCCTTCAACTAGCTTGAAAGTGAGGCCTTTGTAGTGTGGACATCCGCTTACCTGAGAGCCATTTCAGCATATATAGTAAAAATTGCTTCACTTGTTTCCACCCAGTTTCGAACTGGGGACCTTTCACGTGTGACGCGAACGTGATAACCACTACACTATGGAAACCTGTCGTGAGAAGCTTGCATGTTAAAAAACTTATATGTAAAAGAGAGCTAGATCCTGTTAGCACAGCAAGCAATTTATACTTTCTGTCAAAAGCAGACCGCTGTTTCTGCTCGGTTTCAAACCGAGGACATTTCGCGTGTTAGGCGAACGTGATAACCACTACACTACAGAAACCTCACATTGGCTTTTGTGGCCTTTTTCCAAGCAAGGTTCATCCAATAATCTGCCCTGCAAGCAGATTGTTAGTCTGTGTAAATTCCACAGACAACAGGACAGAGCTCATTCGGCTTGGCAGTCTTGCTTGAGATCCTTGGTACAATTGCCTTCAACTAGCTTGCAAGTAAGGCTTTTGTAGCGTGGACATCTGCTTACCTGAGAGCAGAGTGTAGGTCTGTGTAAATTCCACAAACAACAGGACAGAGCTCATTCGTCTTGGTAGTCTGGCTTGAGATCCTTAGTATGATTGCCTTCAACTAGCCTGAAAGTGAAGCCTTTGTAGTGTGGACATCTGCTTGCCGGAGAGCCATTTCAGCATGTTTAGTTTAAAAAAAGGCTCCATTTGTTTCTGCCCAGTTTCGAACTGAGGACCTTTCGCGTGTAAAGCGAACGTGATAACCACTACACTACAGAAACCTCACATTAGACTTTTTCCAAGCAAGGTTCATCCCATAATCTGCCCTGCAAGCAGAGTGTCAGTCTGTGTAGATTCCACAGACAACAGGACAGAACTCCTTCAGCATGGTTGTCTGGCTTGAGATCCTTAGTATGGTTGCCTTCAACTAGCTTGAAAGTGAGGCCTTTGTAGTGTGGACATCCGCTTACCTGAGAGCCATTTCAGCATATATAGTAAAAATTCCTTCACTTGTTTCCACCCAGTTTCGAACTGGGGACCTTTCGCGTGTGAGGCGAACGTGATAACCACAACACTATGGAAACCTGTCATGAGAAGGTTGCATGTTAAAAAACTTATATGTAAAAGAGAGCTAGATCCTCTTAGCACAGCAAGCAATTTATACTTTCTGTCAAAAGCAGACCGCTGTTTCTGCTCGGTTTCGAACCGAGGACCTTTCGCGTGTTAGGCGAACGTGATAACCACTACACTACAGAAACCTCACATTGCCTTTTGTGGCCTTTTTCCAAGCAAGGTTCATCCCATAATCTGCCCTGCAAGCAGATTGTTAGTCTGTGTAAATTCCACAGACAACAGGACAGAGCTCATTCGGCTTGGCAGTCTTGCTTGAGATCCTTGGTACAGTTGCCTTCAACTAGCTTGCAAGTAAGGCTTTTGTAGCGTGGACATCTGCTTACCTGAGAGCAGAGTGTAGGTCTGTGTAAATTCCACAAACAACAGGACAGAGCTCATTCGTCTTGGTAGTCTGGCTTGAGATCCTTAGTATGATTGCCTTCAACTAGCCTGAAAGTGAAGCCTTTGTAGTGTGGACATCTGCTTGCCGGAGAGCCATTTCAGCATGTTTAGTTTAAAAAAAGGCTCCATTTGTTTCTGCCCAGTTTCGAACTGAGGACCTTTCGCGTGTAAAGCGAACGTGATAACCACTACACTACAGAAACCTCACATTGGCCTTTTTCCAAGCAAGGTTCATCCCATAATCTGCGCTGCAAGCAGAGCGTCAGTCTGTGTAGATTCCACAGACAACAGGACAGAACTCCTTCAGCATGGTTGTCTGGCTTGAGATCCTTAGTATGGTTGCCTTCAACTAGCTTGAAAGTGAGGCCTTTGTAGTGTGGACATCCGCTTACCTGAGAGCCATTTCAGCATATATAGTAAAAATTCCTTCACTTGTTTCCACCCAGTTTCGAACTGGGGACCTTTCGCGTGTGAGGCGAACGTGATAACCACTACACTATGGAAACCTGTCATGAGAAGCTGGCATGTTAAATAACTTATATGTAAAAGAGAGCTAGATCCTGTTAGCACAGCAAGCAATTTATACTTTCTGTCAAAAGCAGACCGCTGTTTCTGCTCGGTTTCGAACCGAGGACCTTTCGCGTGTTAGGCGAACGTGATAACCACTACACTACAGAAACCTCACATTGGCTTTTGTGGCCTTTTTCCAAGCAAGGTTCATCCCATAATCTGCCCTGCAAGCAGATTGTTAGTCTGTGTAAATTCCACAGACAACAGGACAGAGCTCATTCGGCTTGGCAGTCTTGCTTGAGATCCTTGGTACAATTGCCTTCAACTAGCTTGCAAGTAAGGCTTTTGTAGCGTGGACATCTGCTTACCTGAGAGCAGAGTGTAGGTCTGTGTAAATTCCACAAACAACAGGACAGAGCTCATTCGTCTTGGTAGTCTGGCTTGAGATCCTTAGTATGATTGCCTTCAACTAGCCTGAAAGTGAAGCCTTTGTAGTGTGGACATCTGCTTGCCGGAGAGCCATTTCAGCATGTTTAGTTTAAAAAAAGGCTCCATTTGTTTCTGGCCAGTTTCGAACTGAGGACCTTTCGCGTGTAAAGCGAACGTGATAACCACTACACTACAGAAACCTCACATTGGCCTTTTTCCAAGCAAGGTTCATCCCATAATCTGCCCTGCAAGCAGAGCGTCAGTCTGTGTAGATTTCACAGACAACAGGACAGAACTCCTTCAGCATGGTTGTCTGGCTTGAGATCCTTAGGATGGTTGCCTTCAACTAGCTTGAAAGTGAGGCCTTTGTAGTGTGGACATCCGCTTACCTGAGAGCCATTTCAGCATATATAGTAAAAATTGCTTCACTTGTTTCCACCCAGTTTCGAACTGGGGACCTTTCGCGTGTGACGCGAACGTGATAACCACTACACTATGGAAACCTGTCGTGAGAAGCTTGCATGTTAAAAAACTTATATGTAAAAGAGAGCTAGATCCTCTTAGCACAGCAAGCAATTTATACTTTCTGTCAAAAGCAGACCGCTGTTTCTGCTCGGTTTCGAACCGAGGACCTTTCGCGTGTTAGGCGAACGTGATAACCACTACACTACAGAAACCTCACATTGGCTTTTGTGGCCTTTTTCCAAGCAAGGTTCATCCCATAATCTGCCCTGCAAGCAGATTGTTAGTCTGTGTAAATTCCACAGACAACAGGACAGAGCTCATTCGGCTTGGCAGTCTTGCTTGAGATCCTTGGTACAATTGCCTTCAACTAGCTTGCAAGTAAGGCTTTTGTAGCGTGGACATCTGCTTACCTGAGAGCAGAGTGTAGGTCTGTGTAAATTCCACAAACAACAGGACAGAGCTCATTCGTCTTGGTAGTCTGGCTTGAGATCCTTAGTATGATTGCCTTCAACTAGCCTGAAAGTGAAGCCTTTGTAGTGTGGACATCTGCTTGCCGGAGAGCCATTTCAGCATGTTTAGTTTAAAAAAAGGCTCCATTTGTTTCTGCCCAGTTTCGAACTGAGGACCTTTCGCGTGTAAAGCGAACGTGATAACCACTACACTACAGAAACCTCACATTGGCCTTTTTCCAAGCAAGGTTCATCCCATAATCTGCCCTGCAAGCAGAGCGTCAGTCTGTGTAGATTTCACAGACAACAGGACAGAACTCCTTCAGCATGGTTGTCTGGCTTGAGATCCTTAGTATGGTTGCCTTCAACTAGCTTGAAAGTGAGGCCTTTGTAGTGTGGACATCCGCTTACCTGAGAGCCATTTCAGCATATATAGTAAAAATTCCTTCACTTGGTTCCACCCAGTTTCGAACTGGGGACCTTTCGCGTGTGAGGCGAACGTGATAACCACTACACTATGGAAACCTGTCATGAGAAGGTTGCATGTTAAAAAACTTATATGTAAAAGAGAGCTAGATCCTCTTGGCACAGCAAGCAATTTATACTTTCTGTCAAAAGCAGACCGCTGTTTCTGCTCGGTTTCGAACCGAGGACCTTTCGCGTGTTAGGCGAACGTGATAACCACTACACTACAGAAACCTCACATTGGCTTTTGTGGCCTTTTTCCAAGCAAGGTTCATCCCATAATCTGCCCTGCAAGCAGATTGTTAGTCTGTGTAAATTCCACAGACAACAGGACAGAGCTCATTCGGCTTGGCAGTCTTGCTTGAGATCCTTGGTACAGTTGCCTTCAACTAGCTTGCAAGTAAGGCTTTTGTAGCGTGGACATCTGCTTACCTGAGAGCAGAGTGTAGGTCTGTGTAAATTCCACAAACAACAGGACAGAGCTCATTCGTCTTGGTAGTCTGGCTTGAGATCCTTAGTATGATTGCCTTCAACTAGCCTGAAAGTGAAGCCTTTGTAGTGTGGACATCTGCTTGCCGGAGAGCCATTTCAGCATGTTTAGTTTAAAAAAAGGCTCCATTTGTTTCTGCCCAGTTTCGAACTGGGACCTTTCGCGTGTAAAGCGAACGTGATAACCACTACACTACAGAAACCTCACATTGGCCTTTTTCCAAGCAAGGTTCATCCCATAATCTGCCCTGCAAGCAGAGCGTCAGTCTGTGTAGATTCCACAGACAACAGGACAGAACTCCTTCAGCATGGTTGTCTGGCTTGAGATCCTTAGTATGGTTGCCTTCAACTAGCTTGAAAGTGAGGCCTTTGTAGTGTGGACATCCGCTTACCTGAGAGCCATTTCAGCATATATAGTAAAAATTCCTTCACTTGTTTCCACCCAGTTTCGAACTGGGGACATTTCGCGTGTGAGGCGAACGTGATAACCACTACACTATAGAAACCTCACATTGGCTTTTGTGGCCTTTTTCCAAGCAAGGTTCATCCCATAATCTGCCCTGCAAGCAGATTGTTAGTCTGTGTAAATTCCACAGACAACAGGACAGAGCTCATTCGGCTTGGCAGTCTTGCTTGAGATCCTTGTTACAATTGCCTTCAACTAGCTTGCAAGTAAGGCTTTTGTAGCGTGGACATCTGCTTACCTGAGAGCAGAGTGTAGGTCTGTGTAAATTCCACAAACAACAGGACAGAGCTCATTCGTCTTGGTAGTCTGGCTTGAGATCCTTAGTATGATTGCCTTCAACTAGCCTGAAAGTGAAGCCTTTGTAGTGTGGACATCTGCTTGCCGGATAGCCATTTCAGCATGTTTAGTTTAAAAAAAGGCTCCATTTGTTTCTGCCCAGTTTCAAACTGAGGACCTTTCGCGTGTAAAGCGAACGTGATAACCACTACACTACAGAAACCTCACATTGGCCTTTTTCCAAGCAAGGTTCATCCCATAATCTGCCCTGCAAGCAGAGTGTCAGTCTGTGTAGATTCCACAGACAACAGGACAGAACTCCTTCAGCATGGTTGTCTGGCTTGAGATCCTTAGTATGGTTGCCTTCAACTAGCTTGAAAGTGAGGCCTTTGTAGTTTGGACATCCGCTTACCTGAGAGCCATTTCAGCATATATAGTAAAAATTCCTTCACTTGTTTCCACCCAGTTTCGAACTGGGGACCTTTCGCGTGTGAGGCGAACGTGATAACCACTACACTATGGAAACCTGTCATGAGAAGCTTGCATGTTAAAAAACTTATACGTAAAAGAGAGCTAGATGCTCTTAGCACAGCAAGCAATTTATACTTTCTGTCAAAAGCAGACCGCTGTTTCTGCTCGGTTTCAAACCGTGGACCTTTCGCGTGTTAGGCGAACGTGATAACCACTACACTACAGAAACCTCACATTGGCTTTTGTGGCCTTTTTCCAAGCAAGGTTCATCCCATAATCTGCCCTGCAAGCAGATTGTTAGTCTGTGTAAATTCCACAGACAACAGGACAGATCTCATTCGGCTTGGCAGTCTTGCTTGAGATCCTTGGTACAATTGCCTTCAACTAGCTTGCAAGTAAGGCTTTTGTAGCGTGGACATCTGCTTACCTGAGAGCAGAGTGTAGGTCTGTGTAAATTCCACAAACAACAGGACAGAGCTCATTCGTCTTGGTAGTCTGGCTTGAGATCCTTAGTATGATTGCCTTCAACTAGCCTGAAAGTGAAGCCTTTGTAGTGTGGACATCTGCTTGCCGGAGAGCCATTTCAGCATGTTTATTTTAAAAAAAGGCTCCATTTGTTTCTGCCCAGTTTCGAACTGAGGACCTTTCGCGTGTAAAGCGAAAGTGATAACCACTACACTACAGAAACCTCACATTGGCCTTTTTCCAAGCAAGGTTCATCCCATAATCTGCGCTGCAAGCAGAGCGTCAGTCTGTGTAGATTCCACAGACAACAGGACAGAACTCCTTCAGCATGGTTGTCTGGCTTGAGATCCTTAGTATGGTTGCCTTCAACTAGCTTGAAAGTGAGGCCTTTGTAGTGTGGACATCCGCTTACCTGAGAGCCATTTCAGCATATATAGTAAAAATTCCTTCACTTGTTTCCACCCAGTTTCGAACTGGGGGCCTTTCGCGTGTGAGGCGAACGTGATAACCACTACACTATGGAAACCTGTCATGAGAAGCTTGCATGTTAAAAAACTTATATGTAAAAGAGAGCTAGATGCTCTTAGCACAGCAAGAAATTTATACTTTCTGTCAAAAGCAGACCGCTGTTTCTGCTCGGTTTCAAACCGAGGACCTTTCTCGTGTTAGGCGAACGTGATAACCACTACACTACAGAAACCTCACATTGGCTTTTGTGGCCTTTTTCCAAGCAAGGTTCATCCCATAATCTGCCCTGCAAGCAGATTGTTAGTCTGTGTAAATTCCACAGACAACAGGACAGATCTCATTCGGCTTGGCAGTCTTGCTTGAGATCCTTGGTACAATTGCCTTCAACTAGCTTGCAAGTAAGGCTTTTGTAGCGTGGACATCTGCTTACCTGAGAGCAGAGTGTAGGTCTGTGTAAATTCCACAAACAACAGGACAGAGCTCATTCGTCTTGGTAGTCTGGCTTGAGATCCTTAGTATGATTGCCTTCAACTAGCCTGAAAGTGAAGCCTTTGTAGTGTGGACATCTGCTTGCCGGAGAGCCATTTCAGCATGTTTAGTTTAAAAAAAAGGCTCCATTTGTTTCTGCCCAGTTTCGAACTGAGGACCTTTCGCGTGTAAAGCGAACGTGATAACCACTACACTACAGAAACCTCACATTGGCCTTTTTCCAAGCAAGGTTCATCCCATAATCTGCGCTGCAAGCAGAGCGTCAGTCTGTGTAGATTCCACAGACAACAGGACAGAACTCCTTCAGCATGGTTGTCTGGCTTGAGATCCTTAGTATGGTTGCCTTCAACTAGCTTGAAAGTGAGGCCTTTGTAGTGTGGACATCCGCTTACCTGTGAGCCATTTCAGCATATATAGTAAAAATTCCTTCACTTGTTTCCACCCAGTTTCGAACTGGGGGCCTTTCGCGTGTGAGGCGAACGTGATAACCACTACACTATGGACACCTGTCATGAGAAGCTTGCATGTTAAATAACTTATATGTAAAAGAGAGCTAGATCCTGTTAGCACAGCAAGCAATTTATACTTTCTGTCAAAAGCAGACCGCTGTTTCTGCTCGGTTTCGAACCGAGGACCTTTCGCGTGTTAGGCGAACATGATAACCACTACACTACAGAAACCTCACATTGGCTTTTGTGGCCTTTTTCCAAGCAAGGTTCATCCAATAATCTGCCCTGCAAGCAGATTGTTAGTCTGTGTAAATTCCACAGACAACAGGACAGAGCTCATTCGGCTTGGCAGTCTTGCTTGAGATCCTTGGTACAATTGCCTTCAACTAGCTTGCAAGTAAGGCTTTTGTAGCGTGGACATCTGCTTACCTGAGAGCAGAGTGTAGGTCTGTGTAAATTCCACAAACAACAGGACAGAGCTCATTCGTCTTGGTAGTCTGGCTTGAGATCCTTAGTATGATTGCCTTCAACTAGCCTGAAAGTGAAGCCTTTGTAGTGTGGACATCTGCTTGCCGGAGAGCCATTTCAGCATGTTTAGTTTAAAAAAAGGCTCCATTTGTTTCTGCCCAGTTTCGAACTGAGGACTTTTCGCGTGTAAAGCGAACGTGATAACCACTACACTACAGAAACCTCACATTGGCCTTTTTCCAAGCAAGGTTCATCCCATAATCTGCCCTGCAAGCAGAGCGTCAGTCTGTGTAGATTCCACAGACAACAGGACAGAACTCCTTCAGCATGGTTGTCTGGCTTGAGATCCTTAGTATGGTTGCTTTCAACTAGCTTGAAAGTGAGGCCTTTGTAGTGTGGACATCCGCTTACCTGAGAGCCATTTCAGCATATATAGTAAAAATTGCTTCACTTGTTTCCACCCAGTTTCGAACTGGGGACCTTTCGCGTGTGACGCGAACGTGATAACCACTACACTATGGAAACCTGTCGTGAGAAGCTTGCATGTTAAAAAACTTATATGTAAAAGAGAGCTAGATCCTCTTAGCACAGCAAGCAATTTATACTTTCTGTCAAAAGCAGACCGCTGTTTCTGCTCGTTTCGAACCGAGGACCTTTCGCAAGTTAGGCGAACGTGATAACCACTACACTACAGAAACCTCACATTGGCTTTTGTGGCCTTTTTCCAAGCAAGGTTCATCCCATAATCTGCCCTGCAAGCAGATTGTTAGTCTGTGTAAATTCCACAGACAGGACAGAGCTCATTCGGCTTGGCAGTCTTGCTTGAGATCCTTGGTACAATTGCCTTCAACTAGCTTGCAAGTAAGGCTTTTGTAGCGTGGACATCTGCTTACCTGAGAGCAGAGTGTAGGTCTGTGTAAATTCCACAAACAACAGGACAGAGCTCATTCGTCTTGGTAGTCTGGCTTGAGATCCTTAGTATGATTGCCTTCAACTAGCCTGAAAGTGAAGCCTTTGTAGTGTGGACATCTGCTTGCTGGAGAGCCATTTCAGCATGTTTAGTTTAAAAAAAGGCTCCATTTGTTTCTGCCCAGTTTCGAACTGAGGACCTTTCGCGTGTAAAGCGAACGTGATAACCACTACACTACAGAAACCTCACATTGGCCTTTTTCCAAGCAAGGTTCATCCCATAATCTGCCCTGCAAGCAGAGTGTCAGTCTGTGTAGATTCCACAGACAACAGGACAGAACTCCTTCAGCATGGTTGTCTGGCTTGAGATCCTTAGTATGGTTGCCTTCAACTAGCTTGAAAGTGAGGCCTTTGTAGTGTGGACATCCGCTTACCTGAGAGCCATTTCAGCATATATAGTAAAAATTCCTTCACTTGGTTCCACCCAGTTTCGAACTGGGGACCTTTCGCGTGTGAGGCGAACGTGATAACCACTACACTATGGAAACCTGTCATGAGAAGGTTGCATGTTAAAAAACTTATATGTAAAAGAGAGCTAGATCCTCTTGGCACAGCAAGCAATTTATACTTTCTGTCAAAAGCAGACCGCTGTTTCTGCTCGGTTTCGAACCGAGGACCTTTCGCGTGTTAGGCGAACGTGATAACCACTACACTACAGAAACCTCACATTGCCTTTTGTGGCCTTTTTCCAAGCAAGGTTCATCCCATAATCTGCCCTGCAAGCAGATTGTTAGTCTGTGTAAATTCCACAGACAACAGGACAGAGCTCATTCGGCTTGGCAGTCTTGCTTGAGATCCTTGGTACAGTTGCCTTCAACTAGCTTGCAAGTAAGGCTTTTGTAGCGTGGACATCTGCTTACCTGAGAGCAGAGTGTAGGTCTGTGTAAATTCCACAAACAACAGGACAGAGCTCATTCGTCTTGGTAGTCTGGCTTGAGATCCTTAGTATGATTGCCTTCAACTAGCCTGAAAGTGAAGCCTTTGTAGTGTGGACATCTGCTTGCCGGAGAGCCATTTCAGCATGTTTAGTTTAAAAAAAGGCTCCATTTGTTTCTGCCCAGTTTCGAACTGGGACCTTTCGCGTGTAAAGCGAACGTGATAACCACTACACTACAGAAACCTCATATTGGCCTTTTTCCAAGCAAGGTTCATCCCATAATCTGCCCTGCAAGCAGAGCGTCAGTCTGTGTAGATTCCACAGACAACAGGACAGAACTCCTTCAGCATGGTTGTCTGGCTTGAGATCCTTAGTATGGTTGCCTTCAACTAGCTTGAAAGTGAGGCCTTTGTAGTGTGGACATCCGCTTACCTGAGAGCCATTTCAGCATATATAGTAAAAATTCCTTCACTTGTTTCCACCCAGTTTCGAACTGGGGACCTTTCGCGTGTGAGGCGAACGTGATAACCACTACACTATAGAAACCTCACATTGGCTTTTGTGGCCTTTTTCCAAGCAAGGTTCATCCCATAATCTGCCCTGCAAGCAGATTGTTAGTCTGTGTAAATTCCACAGACAACAGGACAGAGCTCATTCGGCTTGGCAGTCTTGCTTGAGATCCTTGTTACAATTGCCTTCAACTAGCTTGCAAGTAAGGATTTTGTAGCGTGGACATCTGCTTACCTGAGAGCAGAGTGTAGGTCTGTGTAAATTCCACAAACAACAGGACAGAGCTCATTCGTCTTGGTAGTCTGGCTTGAGATCCTTAGTATGATTGCCTTCAACTAGCCTGAAAGTGAAGCCTTTGTAGTGTGGACATCTGCTTGCCGGATAGCCATTTCAGCATGTTTAGTTTAAAAAAAGGCTCCATTTGTTTCTGCCCAGTTTCAAACCGAGGACCTTTCGCGTGTAAAGCGAACGTGATAACCACTACACTACAGAAACCTCACATTGGCCTTTTTCCAAGCAAGGTTCATCCCATAATCTGCCCTGCAAGCAGAGTGTCAGTCTGTGTAGATTCCACAGACAACAGGACAGAACTCCTTCAGCATGGTTGTCTGGCTTGAGATCCTTAGTATGGTTGCCTTCAACTAGCTTGAAAGTGAGGCCTTTGTAGTGTGGACATCCGCTTACCTGAGAGCCATTTCAGCATATATAGTAAAAATTCCTTCACTTGGTTCCACCCAGTTTCGAACTGGGGACCTTTCGCGTGTGAGGCGAACGTGATAACCACTACACTATGGAAACCTGTCATGAGAAGGTTGCATGTTAAAAAACTTATATGTAAAAGAGAGCTAGATCCTCTTGGCACAGCAAGCAATTTATACTTTCTGTCAAAAGCAGACCGCTGTTTCTGCTCGGTTTCGAACCGAGGACCTTTCGCGTGTTAGGCGAACGTGATAACCACTACACTACAGAAACCTCACATTGCCTTTTGTGGCCTTTTTCCAAGCAAGGTTCATCCCATAATCTGCCCTGCAAGCAGATTGTTAGTCTGTGTAAATTCCACAGACAACAGGACAGAGCTCATTCGGCTTGGCAGTCTTGCTTGAGATCCTTGGTACAGTTGCCTTCAACTAGCTTGCAAGTAAGGCTTTTGTAGCGTGGACATCTGCTTACCTGAGAGCAGAGTGTAGGTCTGTGTAAATTCCACAAACAACAGGACAGAGCTCATTCGTCTTGGTAGTCTGGCTTGAGATCCTTAGTATGATTGCCTTCAACTAGCCTGAAAGTGAAGCCTTTGTAGTGTGGACATCTGCTTGCCGGAGAGCCATTTCAGCATGTTTAGTTTAAAAAAAGGCTCCATTTGTTTCTGCCCAGTTTCGAACTGGGACCTTTCGCGTGTAAAGCGAACGTGATAACCACTACACTACAGAAACCTCATATTGGCCTTTTTCCAAGCAAGGTTCATCCCATAATCTGCCCTGCAAGCAGAGCGTCAGTCTGTGTAGATTCCACAGACAACAGGACAGAACTCCTTCAGCATGGTTGTCTGGCTTGAGATCCTTAGTATGGTTGCCTTCAACTAGCTTGAAAGTGAGGCCTTTGTAGTGTGGACATCCGCTTACCTGAGAGCCATTTCAGCATATATAGTAAAAATTCCTTCACTTGTTTCCACCCAGTTTCGAACTGGGGACCTTTCGCGTGTGAGGCGAACGTGATAACCACTACACTATAGAAACCTCACATTGGCTTTTGTGGCCTTTTTCCAAGCAAGGTTCATCCCATAATCTGCCCTGCAAGCAGATTGTTAGTCTGTGTAAATTCCACAGACAACAGGACAGAGCTCATTCGGCTTGGCAGTCTTGCTTGAGATCCTTGTTACAATTGCCTTCAACTAGCTTGCAAGTAAGGATTTTGTAGCGTGGACATCTGCTTACCTGAGAGCAGAGTGTAGGTCTGTGTAAATTCCACAAACAACAGGACAGAGCTCATTCGTCTTGGTAGTCTGGCTTGAGATCCTTAGTATGATTGCCTTCAACTAGCCTGAAAGTGAAGCCTTTGTAGTGTGGACATCTGCTTGCCGGATAGCCATTTCAGCATGTTTAGTTTAAAAAAAGGCTCCATTTGTTTCTGCCCAGTTTCAAACTGAGGACCTTTCGCGTGTAAAGCGAACGTGATAACCACTACACTACAGAAACCTCACATTGGCCTTTTTCCAAGCAAGGTTCATCCCATAATCTGCCCTGCAAGCAGAGTGTCAGTCTGTGTAGATTCCACAGACAACAGGACAGAACTCCTTCAGCATGGTTGTCTGGCTTGAGATCCTTAGTATGGTTGCCTTCAACTAGCTTGAAAGTGAGGCCTTTGTAGTGTGGACATCCGCTTACCTGAGAGCCATTTCAGCATATATAGTAAAAATTCCTTCACTTGGTTCCACCCAGTTTCGAACTGGGGACCTTTCGCGTGTGAGGCGAACGTGATAACCACTACACTATGGAAACCTGTCATGAGAAGGTTGCATGTTAAAAAACTTATATGTAAAAGAGAGCTAGATCCTCTTGGCACAGCAAGCAATTTATACTTTCTGTCAAAAGCAGACCGCTGTTTCTGCTCGGTTTCGAACCGAGGACCTTTCGCGTGTTAGGCGAACGTGATAACCACTACACTACAGAAACCTCACATTGCCTTTTGTGGCCTTTTTCCAAGCAAGGTTCATCCCATAATCTGCCCTGCAAGCAGATTGTTAGTCTGTGTAAATTCCACAGACAACAGGACAGAGCTCATTCGGCTTGGCAGTCTTGCTTGAGATCCTTGGTACAGTTGCCTTCAACTAGCTTGCAAGTAAGGCTTTTGTAGCGTGGACATCTGCTTACCTGAGAGCAGAGTGTAGGTCTGTGTAAATTCCACAAACAACAGGACAGAGCTCATTCGTCTTGGTAGTCTGGCTTGAGATCCTTAGTATGATTGCCTTCAACTAGCCTGAAAGTGAAGCCTTTGTAGTGTGGACATCTGCTTGCCGGAGAGCCATTTCAGCATGTTTAGTTTAAAAAAAGGCTCCATTTGTTTCTGCCCAGTTTCGAACTGGGACCTTTCGCGTGTAAAGCGAACGTGATAACCACTACACTACAGAAACCTCATATTGGCCTTTTTCCAAGCAAGGTTCATCCCATAATCTGCCCTGCAAGCAGAGCGTCAGTCTGTGTAGATTCCACAGACAACAGGACAGAACTCCTTCAGCATGGTTGTCTGGCTTGAGATCCTTAGTATGGTTGCCTTCAACTAGCTTGAAAGTGAGGCCTTTGTAGTGTGGACATCCGCTTACCTGAGAGCCATTTCAGCATATATAGTAAAAATTCCTTCACTTGTTTCCACCCAGTTTCGAACTGGGGACCTTTCGCGTGTGAGGCGAACGTGATAACCACTACACTATAGAAACCTCACATTGGCTTTTGTGGCCTTTTTCCAAGCAAGGTTCATCCCATAATCTGCCCTGCAAGCAGATTGTTAGTCTGTGTAAATTCCACAGACAACAGGACAGAGCTCATTCGGCTTGGCAGTCTTGCTTGAGATCCTTGTTACAATTGCCTTCAACTAGCTTGCAAGTAAGGCTTTTGTAGCGTGGACATCTGCTTACCTGAGAGCAGAGTGTAGGTCTGTGTAAATTCCACAAACAACAGGACAGAGCTCATTCGTCTTGGTAGTCTGGCTTGAGATCCTTAGTATGATTGCCTTCAACTAGCCTGAAAGTGAAGCCTTTGTAGTGTGGACATCTGCTTGCCGGATAGCCATTTCAGCATGTTTAGTTTAAAAAAAGGCTCCATTTGTTTCTGCCCAGTTTCAAACTGAGGACCTTTCGCGTGTAAAGCGAACGTGATAACCACTACACTACAGAAACCTCACATTGGCCTTTTTCCAAGCAAGGTTCATCCCATAATCTGCCCTGCAAGCAGAGTGTCAGTCTGTGTAGATTCCACAGACAACAGGACAGAACTCCTTCAGCATGGTTGTCTGGCTTGAGATCCTTAGTATGGTTGCCTTCAACTAGCTTGAAAGTGAGGCCTTTGTAGTTTGGACATCCGCTTACCTCAGAGCCATTTCAGCATATATAGCAAAAATTCCTTCACTTGTTTCCACCCAGTTTCGAACTGGGGACCTTTCGCGTGTGAGGCGAACGTGATAACCACTACACTATGGAAACCTGTCATGAGAAGCTTGCATGTTAAAAAACTTATATGTAAAAGAGAGCTAGATGCTCTTAGCACAGCAAGCAATTTATACTTTCTGTCAAAAGCAGACCGCTGTTTCTGCTCGGTTTCAAACCGAGGACCTTTCGCGTGTTAGGCGAACGTGATAACCACTACACTACAGAAACCTCACATTGGCTTTTGTGGCCTTTTTCCAAGCAAGGTTCATCCCATAATCTGCCCTGCAAGCAGATTGTTAGTCTGTGTAAATTCCACAGACAACAGGACAGATCTCATTCGGCTTGGCAGTCTTGCTTGAGATCCTTGGTACAATTGCCTTCAACTAGCTTGCAAGTAAGGCTTTTGTAGCGTGGACATCTGCTTACCTGAGAGCAGAGTGTAGGTCTGTGTAAATTCCACAAACAACAGGACAGAGCTCATTCGTCTTGGTAGTCTGGCTTGAGATCCTTAGTATGGTTGCCTTCAACTAGCTTGAAAGTGAGGCCTTTGTAGTGTTGACATCCGCTTACCTGAGAGCCATTTCAGCATATATAGTAAAAATTCCTTCACTTGTTTCCACCCAGTTTCGAACTGGGGGCCTTTTGCGTGTGAGGCGAACGTGATAACCACTACACTATGGACACCTGTCATGAGAAGCTTGCATGTTAAATAACTTATATGTAAAAGAGAGCTAGATCATGTTAGCACAGCAAGCAATTTATACTTTCTGTCAAAAGCAGACCGCTGTTTCTGCTCGGTTTCGAACCGAGGACCTTTCGCGTGTTAGGCGAACGTGATAACCACTACACTACAGAAACCTCACATTGGCTTTTGTGGCCTTTTTCCAAGCAAGGTTCATCCAATAATCTGCCCTGCAAGCAGATTGTTAGTCTGTGTAAATTCCACAGACAACAGGACAGAGCTCATTCGGCTTGGTAGTCTGGCTTGAGATCCTTAGTATGATTGCCTTCAACTAGCTTGCAAGTAAGGCTTTTGTAGCGTGGACATCTGCTTACCTGAGAGCAGAGTGTAGGTCTGTGTAAATTCCACAAACAACAGGACCGAGCTCATTCGTCTTGGTAGTCTGGCTTGAGATCCTTAGTATGATTGCCTTCAACTAGCCTGAAAGTGAAGCCTTTGTAGTGTGGACATCTGCTTGCCGGAGAGCCATTTCAGCATGTTTAGTTTAAAAAAAGGCTCCATTTGTTTCTGCCCAGTTTCAAACTGAGGACCTTTCGTTTGTAAAGCGAGCGTGATAACCACTACACTACAGAAACCTCACATTGGCCTTTTTCCAAGCAAGGTTCATCCCATAATCTGCCCTGCAAGCAGAGTGTCAGTCTGTGTAGATTCCACAGACAACAGGACAGAACTCCTTCAGCATGGTTGTCTGGCTTGAGATCCTTAGTATGGTTGCCTTCAACTAGCTTGAAAGTGAGGCCTTTGTAGTGTGGACATCCGCTTACCTGAGAGCCATTTCAGCATATATAGTAAAAATTCCTTCACTTGTTTCCACCCAGTTTCGAACTGGGGACCTTTCGCGTGTGAGGCGAACGTGATAACCACTACACTATGGAAACCTGTCATGAGAAGCTTGCATGTTAAAAAACTTATATGTAAAAGAGAGCTAGATGCTCTTAGCACAGCAAGCAATTTATACTTTCTGTCAAAAGCAGACCGCTGTTTCTGCTCGGTTTCAAACCGAGGACCTTTCGCGTGTTAGGCGAACGTGATAACCACTACACTACAGAAACCTCACATTGGCTTTTGTGGCCTTTTTCCAAGCAAGGTTCATCCCATAATCTGCCCTGCAAGCAGATTGTTAGTCTGTGTAAATTCCACAGACAACAGGACAGATCTCATTCGGCTTGGCAGTCTTGCTTGAGATCCTTGGTACAATTGCCTTCAACTAGCTTGCAAGTAAGGCTTTTGTAGCGTGGACATCTGCTTACCTGAGAGCAGAATGTAGGTCTGTGTAAATTCCACAAACAACAGGACAGAGCTCATTCGTCTTGGTAGTCTGGCTTGAGATCCTTAGTATGATTGCCTTCAACTAGCCTGAAAGTGAAGCCTTTGTAGTGTGGACATCTGCTTGCCGGAGAGCCATTTCAGCATGTTTAGTTTAAAAAAAGGCTCCATTTGTTTCTGCCCAGTTTCGAACTGAGGACCTTTCGCGTGTAAAGCGAACGTGATAACCACTACACTACAGAAACCTCACATTGGCCTTTTTCCAAGCAAGGTTCATCCCATAATCTGCGCTGCAAGCAGAGCGTCAGTCTGTGTAGATTCCACAGACAACAGGACAGAACTCCTTCAGCATGGTTGTCTGGCTTGAGATCCTTAGTATGGTTGCCTTCAACTAGCTTGAAAGTGAGGCCTTTGTAGTGTGGACATCCGCTTACCTGTGAGCCATTTCAGCATATATAGTAAAAATTCCTTCACTTGTTTCCACCCAGTTTCGAACTGGGGGCCTTTCGCGTGTGAGGCGAACGTGATAACCACTACACTATGGACACCTGTCATGAGAAGCTTGCATGTTAAATAACTTATATGTAAAAGAGAGCTAGATCCTGTTAGCACAGCAAGCAATTTATACTTTCTGTCAAAAGCAGACCGCTGTTTCTGCTCGGTTTCGAACCGAGGACCTTTCGCGTGTTAGGCGAACGTGATAACCACTACACTACAGAAACCTCACATTGGCTTTTGTGGCCTTTTTCCAAGCAAGGTTCATCCAATAATCTGCCCTGCAAGCAGATTGTTAGTCTGTGTAAATTCCACAGACAACAGGACAGAGCTCATTCGGCTTGGCAGTCTTGCTTGAGATCCTTGGTACAATTGCCTTCAACTAGCTTGCAAGTAAGGCTTTTGTAGCGTGGACATCTGCTTACCTGAGAGCAGAGTGTAGGTCTGTGTAAATTCCACAAACAACAGGACAGAGCTCATTCGTCTTGGTAGTCTGGCTTGAGATCCTTAGTATGATTGCCTTCAACTAGCCTGAAAGTGAAGCCTTTGTAGTGTGGACATCTGCTTGCTGGAGAGCCATTTCAGCATGTTTAGTTTAAAAAAAGGCTCCATTTGTTTCTGCCCAGTTTCGAACTGAGGACCTTTCGCGTGTAAAGCGAACGTGATAACCACTACACTACAGAAACCTCACATTGGCCTTTTTCCAAGCAAGGTTCATCCCATAATCTGCCCTGCAAGCAGAGTGTCAGTCTGTGTAGATTCCACAGACAACAGGACAGAACTCCTTCAGCATGGTTGTCTGGCTTGAGATCCTTAGTATGGTTGCCTTCAACTAGCTTGAAAGTGAGGCCTTTGTAGTGTGGACATCCGCTTACCTGAGAGCCATTTCAGCATATATAGTAAAAATTCCTTCACTTGGTTCCACCCAGTTTCGAACTGGGGACCTTTCGCGTGTGAGGCGAACGTGATAACCACTACACTATGGAAACCTGTCATGAGAAGGTTGCATGTTAAAAAACTTATATGTAAAAGAGAGCTAGATCCTCTTGGCACAGCAAGCAATTTATACTTTCTGTCAAAAGCAGACCGCTGTTTCTGCTCGGTTTCGAACCGAGGACCTTTCGCGTGTTAGGCGAACGTGATAACCACTACACTACAGAAACCTCACATTGCCTTTTGTGGCCTTTTTCCAAGCAAGGTTCATCCCATAATCTGCCCTGCAAGCAGATTGTTAGTCTGTGTAAATTCCACAGACAACAGGACAGAGCTCATTCGGCTTGGCAGTCTTGCTTGAGATCCTTGGTACAGTTGCCTTCAACTAGCTTGCAAGTAAGGCTTTTGTAGCGTGGACATCTGCTTACCTGAGAGCAGAGTGTAGGTCTGTGTAAATTCCACAAACAACAGGACAGAGCTCATTCGTCTTGGTAGTCTGGCTTGAGATCCTTAGTATGATTGCCTTCAACTAGCCTGAAAGTGAAGCCTTTGTAGTGTGGACATCTGCTTGCCGGAGAGCCATTTCAGCATGTTTAGTTTAAAAAAAGGCTCCATTTGTTTCTGCCCAGTTTCGAACTGGGACCTTTCGCGTGTAAAGCGAACGTGATAACCACTACACTACAGAAACCTCATATTGGCCTTTTTCCAAGCAAGGTTCATCCCATAATCTGCCCTGCAAGCAGAGCGTCAGTCTGTGTAGATTCCACAGACAACAGGACAGAACTCCTTCAGCATGGTTGTCTGGCTTGAGATCCTTAGTATGGTTGCCTTCAACTAGCTTGAAAGTGAGGCCTTTGTAGTGTTGACATCCGCTTACCTGAGAGCCATTTCAGCATATATAGTAAAAATTCCTTCACTTGTTTCCACCCAGTTTCGAACTGGGGACCTTTCGCGTGTGAGGCGAACGTGATAACCACTACACTATAGAAACCTCACATTGGCTTTTGTGGCCTTTTTCCAAGCAAGGTTCATCCCATAATCTGCCCTGCAAGCAGATTGTTAGTCTGTGTAAATTCCACAGACAACAGGACAGAGCTCATTCGGCTTGGCAGTCTTGCTTGAGATCCTTGTTACAATTGCCTTCAACTAGCTTGCAAGTAAGGATTTTGTAGCGTGGACATCTGCTTACCTGAGAGCAGAGTGTAGGTCTGTGTAAATTCCACAAACAACAGGACAGAGCTCATTCGTCTTGGTAGTCTGGCTTGAGATCCTTAGTATGATTGCCTTCAACTAGCCTGAAAGTGAAGCCTTTGTAGTGTGGACATCTGCTTGCCGGATAGCCATTTCAGCATGTTTAGTTTAAAAAAAGGCTCCATTTGTTTCTGCCCAGTTTCAAACTGAGGACCTTTCGCGTGTAAAGCGAACGTGATAACCACTACACTACAGAAACCTCACATTGGCCTTTTTCCAAGCAAGGTTCATCCCATAATCTGCCCTGCAAGCAGAGTGTCAGTCTGTGTAGATTCCACAGACAACAGGACAGAACTCCTTCAGCATGGTTGTCTGGCTTGAGATCCTTAGTATGGTTGCCTTCAACTAGCTTGAAAGTGAGGCCTTTGTAGTGTGGACATCCGCTTACCTGAGAGCCATTTCAGCATATATAGTAAAAATTCCTTCACTTGGTTCCACCCAGTTTCGAACTGGGGACCTTTCGCGTGTGAGGCGAACGTGATAACCACTACACTATGGAAACCTGTCATGAGAAGGTTGCATGTTAAAAAACTTATATGTAAAAGAGAGCTAGATCCTCTTGGCACAGCAAGCAATTTATACTTTCTGTCAAAAGCAGACCGCTGTTTCTGCTCGGTTTCGAACCGAGGACCTTTCGCGTGTTAGGCGAACGTGATAACCACTACACTACAGAAACCTCACATTGCCTTTTGTGGCCTTTTTCCAAGCAAGGTTCATCCCATAATCTGCCCTGCAAGCAGATTGTTAGTCTGTGTAAATTCCACAGACAACAGGACAGAGCTCATTCGGCTTGGCAGTCTTGCTTGAGATCCTTGGTACAGTTGCCTTCAACTAGCTTGCAAGTAAGGCTTTTGTAGCGTGGACATCTGCTTACCTGAGAGCAGAGTGTAGGTCTGTGTAAATTCCACAAACAACAGGACAGAGCTCATTCGTCTTGGTAGTCTGGCTTGAGATCCTTAGTATGATTGCCTTCAACTAGCCTGAAAGTGAAGCCTTTGTAGTGTGGACATCTGCTTGCCGGAGAGCCATTTCAGCATGTTTAGTTTAAAAAAAGGCTCCATTTGTTTCTGCCCAGTTTCGAACTGGGACCTTTCGCGTGTAAAGCGAACGTGATAACCACTACACTACAGAAACCTCATATTGGCCTTTTTCCAAGCAAGGTTCATCCCATAATCTGCCCTGCAAGCAGAGCGTCAGTCTGTGTAGATTCCACAGACAACAGGACAGAACTCCTTCAGCATGGTTGTCTGGCTTGAGATCCTTAGTATGGTTGCCTTCAACTAGCTTGAAAGTGAGGCCTTTGTAGTGTGGACATCCGCTTACCTGAGAGCCATTTCAGCATATATAGTAAATATTCCTTCACTTGTTTCCACCCAGTTTCGAACTGGGGACCTTTCGCGTGTGAGGCGAACGTGATAACCACTACACTATAGAAACCTCACATTGGCTTTTGTGGCCTTTTTCCAAGCAAGGTTCATCCCATAATCTGCCCTGCAAGCAGATTGTTAGTCTGTGTAAATTCCACAGACAACAGGACAGAGCTCATTCGGCTTGGCAGTCTTGCTTGAGATCCTTGTTACAATTGCCTTCAACTAGCTTGCAAGTAAGGCTTTTGTAGCGTGGACATCTGCTTACCTGAGAGCAGAGTGTAGGTCTGTGTAAATTCCACAAACAACAGGACAGAGCTCATTCGTCTTGGTAGTCTGGCTTGAGATCCTTAGTATGATTGCCTTCAACTAGCCTGAAAGTGAAGCCTTTGTAGTGTGGACATCTGCTTGCCGGATAGCCATTTCAGCATGTTTAGTTTAAAAAAAGGCTCCATTTGTTTCTGCCCAGTTTCAAACTGAGGACCTTTCGCGTGTAAAGCGAACGTGATAACCACTACACTACAGAAACCTCACATTGGCCTTTTTCCAAGCAAGGTTCATCCCATAATCTGCCCTGCAAGCAGAGTGTCAGTCTGTGTAGATTCCACAGACAACAGGACAGAACTCCTTCAGCATGGTTGTCTGGCTTGAGATCCTTAGTATGGTTGCCTTCAACTAGCTTGAAAGTGAGGCCTTTGTAGTTTGGACATCCGCTTACCTCAGAGCCATTTCAGCATATATAGTAAAAATTCCTTCACTTGTTTCCACCCAGTTTCGAACTGGGGACCTTTCGCGTGTGAGGCGAACGTGATAACCACTACACTATGGAAACCTGTCATGAGAAGCTTGCATGTTAAAAAACTTATATGTAAAAGAGAGCTAGATGCTCTTAGCACAGCAAGCAATTTATACTTTCTGTCAAAAGCAGACCGCTGTTTCTGCTCGGTTTCAAACCGAGGACCTTTCGCGTGTTAGGCGAACGTGATAACCACTACACTACAGAAACCTCACATTGGCTTTTGTGGCCTTTTTCCAAGCAAGGTTCATCCCATAATCTGCCCTGCAAGCAGATTGTTAGTCTGTGTAAATTCCACAGACAACAGGACAGATCTCATTCGGCTTGGCAGTCTTGCTTGAGATCCTTGGTACAATTGCCTTCAACTAGCTTGCAAGTAAGGCTTTTGTAGCGTGGACATCTGCTTACCTGAGAGCAGAGTGTAGGTCTGTGTAAATTCCACAAACAACAGGACAGAGCTCATTCGTCTTGGTAGTCTGGCTTGAGATCCTTAGTATGGTTGCCTTCAACTAGATTGAAAGTGAGGCCTTTGTAGTGTTGACATCCGCTTACCTGAGAGCCATTTCAGCATATATAGTAAAAATTCCTTCACTTGTTTCCACCCAGTTTCGAACTGGGGGCCTTTTGCGTGTGAGGCGAACGTGATAACCACTACACTATGGACACCTGTCATGAGAAGCTTGCATGTTAAATAACTTATATGTAAAAGAGAGCTAGATCATGTTAGCACAGCAAGCAATTTATACTTTCTGTCAAAAGCAGACCGCTGTTTCTGCTCGGTTTCGAACCGAGGACCTTTCGCGTGTTAGGCGAACGTGATAACCACTACACTACAGAAACCTCACATTGGCTTTTGTGGCCTTTTTCCAAGCAAGGTTCATCCAATAATCTGCCCTGCAAGCAGATTGTTAGTCTGTGTAAATTCCACAGACAACAGGACAGAGCTCATTCGGCTTGGTAGTCTGGCTTGAGATCCTTAGTATGATTGCCTTCAACTAGCTTGCAAGTAAGGCTTTTGTAGCGTGGACATCTGCTTACCTGAGAGCAGAGTGTAGGTCTGTGTAAATTCCACAAACAACAGGACCGAGCTCATTCGTCTTGGTAGTCTGGCTTGAGATCCTTAGTATGATTGCCTTCAACTAGCCTGAAAGTGAAGCCTTTGTAGTGTGGACATCTGCTTGCCGGAGAGCCATTTCAGCATGTTTAGTTTAAAAAAAGGCTCCATTTGTTTCTGCCCAGTTTCAAACTGAGGACCTTTCGTTTGTAAAGCGAACGTGATAACCACTACACTACAGAAACCTCACATTGGCCTTTTTCCAAGCAAGGTTCATCCCATAAGCTGCCCTGCAAGCAGAGTGTCAGTCTGTGTAGATTCCACAGACAACAGGACAGAACTCCTTCAGCATGGTTGTCTGGCTTGAGATCCTTAGTATGGTTGCCTTCAACTAGCTTGAAAGTGAGGCCTTTGTAGTGTGGACATCCGCTTACCTGAGAGCCATTTCAGCATATATAGTAAAAATTCCTTCACTTGTTTCCACCCAGTTTCGAACTGGGGACCTTTCGCGTGTGAGGCGAACGTGATAACCACTACACTATGGAAACCTGTCATGAGAAGCTTGCATGTTAAAAAACTTATATGTAAAAGAGAGCTAGATGCTCTTAGCACAGCAAGCAATTTATACTTTCTGTCAAAAGCAGACCGCTGTTTCTGCTCGGTTTCAAACCGAGGACCTTTCGCGTGTTAGGCGAACGTGATAACCACTACACTACAGAAACCTCACATTGGCTTTTGTGGCCTTTTTCCAAGCAAGGTTCATCCCATAATCTGCCCTGCAAGCAGATTGTTAGTCTGTGTAAATTCCACAGACAACAGGACAGATCTCATTCGGCTTGGCAGTCTTGCTTGAGATCCTTGGTACAATTGCCTTCAACTAGCTTGCAAGTAAGGCTTTTGTAGCGTGGACATCTGCTTACCTGAGAGCAGAATGTAGGTCTGTGTAAATTCCACAAACAACAGGACAGAGCTCATTCGTCTTGGTAGTCTGGCTTGAGATCCTTAGTATGATTGCCTTCAACTAGCCTGAAAGTGAAGCCTTTGTAGTGTGGACATCTGCTTGCCGGAGAGCCATTTCAGCATGTTTAGTTTAAAAAAAGGCTCCATTTGTTTCTGCCCAGTTTCGAACTGAGGACCTTTCGCGTGTAAAGCGAACGTGATAACCACTACACTACAGAAACCTCACATTGGCCTTTTTCCAAGCAAGGTTCATCCCATAATCTGCGCTGCAAGCAGAGCGTCAGTCTGTGTAGATTCCACAGACAACAGGACAGAACTCCTTCAGCATGGTTGTCTGGCTTGAGATCCTTAGTATGGTTGCCTTCAACTAGCTTGAAAGTGAGGCCTTTGTAGTGTGGACATCCGCTTACCTGTGAGCCATTTCAGCATATATAGTAAAAATTCCTTCACTTGTTTCCACCCAGTTTCGAACTGGGGGCCTTTCGCGTGTGAGGCGAACGTGATAACCACTACACTATGGACACCTGTCATGAGAAGCTTGCATGTTAAATAACTTATATGTAAAAGAGAGCTAGATCCTGTTAGCACAGCACGCAATTTATACTTTCTGTCAAAAGCAGACCGCTGTTTCTGCTCGGTTTCGAACCGAGGACCTTTCGCGTGTTAGGCGAACGTGATAACCACTACACTACAGAAACCTCACATTGGCTTTTGTGGCCTTTTTCCAAGCAAGGTTCATCCAATAATCTGCCCTGCAAGCAGATTGTTAGTCTGTGTAAATTCCACAGACAACAGGACAGAGCTCATTCGGCTTGGCAGTCTTGCTTGAGATCCTTGGTACAATTGCCTTCAACTAGCTTGCAAGTAAGGCTTTTGTAGCGTGGACATCTGCTTACCTGAGAGCAGAGTGTAGGTCTGTGTAAATTCCACAAACAACAGGACAGAGCTCATTCGTCTTGGTAGTCTGGCTTGAGATCCTTAGTATGATTGCCTTCAACTAGCCTGAAAGTGAAGCCTTTGTAGTGTGGACATCTGCTTGCCGGAGAGCCATTTCAGCATGTTTAGTTTAAAAAAAGGCTCCATTTGTTTCTGCCCAGTTTCGAACTGAGGACCTTTCGCGTGTAAAGCGAACGTGATAACCACTACACTACAGAAACCTCACATTGGCCTTTTTCCAAGCAAGGTTCATCCCATAATCTGCCCTGCAAGCAGAGTGTCAGTCTGTGTAGATTCCACAGACAACAGGACAGAACTCCTTCAGCATGGTTGTCTGGCTTGAGATCCTTAGTATGGTTGCCTTCAACTAGCTTGAAAGTGAGGCCTTTGTAGTGTGGACATCCGCTTACCTGAGAGCCATTTCAGCATATATAGTAAAAATTCCTTCACTTGTTTCCACCCAGTTTCGAACTGGGGACCTTTCGCGTGTGAGGCAAACGTGATAACCACTACACTATGGAAACCTGTCATGAGAAGGTTGCATGTTAAAAAACTTATATGTAAAAGAGAGCTAGATCCTCTTAGCACAGCAAGCAATTTATACTTTCTGTCAAAAGCAGACCGCTGTTTCTGCTCGGTTTCGAACCGAGGACCTTTCGCGTGTTAGGCGAACGTGATAACCACTACACTACAGAAACCTCACATTGCCTTTTGTGGCCTTTTTCCAAGCAAGGTTCATCCCATAATCTGCCCTGCAAGCAGATTGTTAGTCTGTGTAAATTCCACAGACAACAGGACAGAGCTCATTCGGCTTGGCAGTCTTGCTTGAGATCCTTGGTACAGTTGCCTTCAACTAGCTTGCAAGTAAGGCTTTTGTAGCGTGGACATCTGCTTACCTGAGAGCAGAGTGTAGGTCTGTGTAAATTCCACAAACAACAGGACAGAGCTCATTCGTCTTGGTAGTCTGGCTTGAGATCCTTAGTATGATTGCCTTCAACTAGCCTGAAAGTGAAGCCTTTGTAGTGTGGACATCTGCTTGCCGGAGAGCCATTTCAGCATGTTTAGTTTAAAAAAAGGATCCATTTGTTTCTGCCCAGTTTCGAACTGAGGACCTTTCGCGTGTAAAGCGAACGTGATAACCACTACACTACAGAAACCTCACATTGGCCTTTTTCCAAGCAAGGTTCATCCCATAATCTGCGCTGCAAGCAGAGCGTCAGTCTGTGTAGATTCCACAGACAACAGGACAGAACTCCTTCAGCATGGTTGTCTGGCTTGAGATCCTTAGTATGGTTGCCTTCAACTAGCTTGAAAGTGAGGCCTTTGTAGTGTGGACATCCGCTTACCTGAGAGCAGAGTGTAGGTCTGTGTAAATTCCACAAACAACAGGACAGAGCTCATTCGTCTTGGTAGTCTGGCTTGAGATCCTTAGTATGATTGCCTTCAACTAGCCTGAAAGTGAAGCCTTTGTAGTGTGGACATCTGCTTGCCGGAGAGCCATTTCAGCATGTTTAGTTTAAAAAAAGGCTCCATTTGTTTCTGCCCAGTTTCGAACTGGGACCTTTCGCGTGTAAAGCGAACGTGATAACCACTACACTACAGAAACCTCATATTGGCCTTTTTCCAAGCAAGGTTCATCCCATAATCTGCCCTGCAAGCAGAGCGTCAGTCTGTGTAGATTCCACAGACAACAGGACAGAACTCCTTCAGCATGGTTGTCTGGCTTGAGATCCTTAGTATGGTTGCCTTCAACTAGCTTGAAAGTGAGGCCTTTGTAGTGTGGACATCCGCTTACCTGAGAGCCATTTCAGCATATATAGTAAAAATTCCTTCACTTGTTTCCACCCAGTTTCGAACTGGGGACCTTTCGCGTGTGAGGCGAACGTGATAACCACTACACTATAGAAACCTCACATTGGCTTTTGTGGCCTTTTTCCAAGCAAGGTTCATCCCATAATCTGCCCTGCAAGCAGATTGTTAGTCTGTGTAAATTCCACAGACAACAGGACAGAGCTCATTCGGCTTGGCAGTCTTGCTTGAGATCCTTGTTACAATTGCCTTCAACTAGCTTGCAAGTAAGGATTTTGTAGCGTGGACATCTGCTTACCTGAGAGCAGAGTGTAGGTCTGTGTAAATTCCACAAACAACAGGACAGAGCTCATTCGTCTTGGTAGTCTGGCTTGAGATCCTTAGTATGATTGCCTTCAACTAGCCTGAAAGTGAAGCCTTTGTAGTGTGGACATCTGCTTGCCGGATAGCCATTTCAGCATGTTTAGTTTAAAAAAAGGCTCCATTTGTTTCTGCCCAGTTTCAAACTGAGGACCTTTCGCGTGTAAAGCGAACGTGATAACCACTACACTACAGAAACCTCACATTGGCCTTTTTCCAAGCAAGGTTCATCCCATAATCTGCCCTGCAAGCAGAGTGTCAGTCTGTGTAGATTCCACAGACAACAGGACAGAACTCCTTCAGCATGGTTGTCTGGCTTGAGATCCTTAGTATGGTTGCCTTCAACTAGCTTGAAAGTGAGGCCTTTGTAGTGTGGACATCCGCTTACCTGAGAGCCATTTCAGCATATATAGTAAAAATTCCTTCACTTGGTTCCACCCAGTTTCGAACTGGGGACCTTTCGCGTGTGAGGCGAACGTGATAACCACTACACTATGGAAACCTGTCATGAGAAGGTTGCATGTTAAAAAACTTATATGTAAAAGAGAGCTAGATCCTCTTGGCACAGCAAGCAATTTATACTTTCTGTCAAAAGCAGACCGCTGTTTCTGCTCGGTTTCGAACCGAGGACCTTTCGCGTGTTAGGCGAACGTGATAACCACTACACTACAGAAACCTCACATTGCCTTTTGTGGCCTTTTTCCAAGCAAGGTTCATCCCATAATCTGCCCTGCAAGCAGATTGTTAGTCTGTGTAAATTCCACAGACAACAGGACAGAGCTCATTCGGCTTGGCAGTCTTGCTTGAGATCCTTGGTACAGTTGCCTTCAACTAGCTTGCAAGTAAGGCTTTTGTAGCGTGGACATCTGCTTACCTGAGAGCAGAGTGTAGGTCTGTGTAAATTCCACAAACAACAGGACAGAGCTCATTCGTCTTGGTAGTCTGGCTTGAGATCCTTAGTATGATTGCCTTCAACTAGCCTGAAAGTGAAGCCTTTGTAGTGTGGACATCTGCTTGCCGGAGAGCCATTTCAGCATGTTTAGTTTAAAAAAAGGCTCCATTTGTTTCTGCCCAGTTTCGAACTGGGACCTTTCGCGTGTAAAGCGAACGTGATAACCACTACACTACAGAAACCTCATATTGGCCTTTTTCCAAGCAAGGTTCATCCCATAATCTGCCCTGCAAGCAGAGCGTCAGTCTGTGTAGATTCCACAGACAACAGGACAGAACTCCTTCAGCATGGTTGTCTGGCTTGAGATCCTTAGTATGGTTGCCTTCAACTAGCTTGAAAGTGAGGCCTTTGTAGTGTGGACATCCGCTTACCTGAGAGCCATTTCAGCATATATAGTAAATATTCCTTCACTTGTTTCCACCCAGTTTCGAACTGGGGACCTTTCGCGTGTGAGGCGAACGTGATAACCACTACACTATAGAAACCTCACATTGGCTTTTGTGGCCTTTTTCCAAGCAAGGTTCATCCCATAATCTGCCCTGCAAGCAGATTGTTAGTCTGTGTAAATTCCACAGACAACAGGACAGAGCTCATTCGGCTTGGCAGTCTTGCTTGAGATCCTTGTTACAATTGCCTTCAACTAGCTTGCAAGTAAGGCTTTTGTAGCGTGGACATCTGCTTACCTGAGAGCAGAGTGTAGGTCTGTGTAAATTCCACAAACAACAGGACAGAGCTCATTCGTCTTGGTAGTCTGGCTTGAGATCCTTAGTATGATTGCCTTCAACTAGCCTGAAAGTGAAGCCTTTGTAGTGTGGACATCTGCTTGCCGGATAGCCATTTCAGCATGTTTAGTTTAAAAAAAGGCTCCATTTGTTTCTGCCCAGTTTCAAACTGAGGACCTTTCGCGTGTAAAGCGAACGTGATAACCACTACACTACAGAAACCTCACATTGGTCTTTTTCCAAGCAAGGTTCATCCCATAATCTGCCCTGCAAGCAGAGTGTCAGTCTGTGTAGATTCCACAGACAACAGGACAGAACTCCTTCAGCATGGTTGTCTGGCTTGAGATCCTTAGTATGGTTGCCTTCAACTAGCTTGAAAGTGAGGCCTTTGTAGTTTGGACATCCGCTTACCTCAGAGCCATTTCAGCATATATAGTAAAAATTCCTTCACTTGTTTCCACCCAGTTTCGAACTGGGGACCTTTCGCGTGTGAGGCGAACGTGATAACCACTACACTATGGAAACCTGTCATGAGAAGCTTGCATGTTAAAAAACTTATATGTAAAAGAGAGCTAGATGCTCTTAGCACAGCAAGCAATTTATACTTTCTGTCAAAAGCAGACCGCTGTTTCTGCTCGGTTTCAAACCGAGGACCTTTCGCGTGTTAGGCGAACGTGATAACCACTACACTACAGAAACCTCACATTGGCTTTTGTGGCCTTTTTCCAAGCAAGGTTCATCCCATAATCTGCCCTGCAAGCAGATTGTTAGTCTGTGTAAATTCCACAGACAACAGGACAGATCTCATTCGGCTTGGCAGTCTTGCTTGAGATCCTTGGTACAATTGCCTTCAACTAGCTTGCAAGTAAGGCTTTTGTAGCGTGGACATCTGCTTACCTGAGAGCAGAGTGTAGGTCTGTGTAAATTCCACAAACAACAGGACAGAGCTCATTCGTCTTGGTAGTCTGGCTTGAGATCCTTAGTATGGTTGCCTTCAACTAGATTGAAAGTGAGGCCTTTGTAGTGTTGACATCCGCTTACCTGAGAGCCATTTCAGCATATATAGTAAAAATTCCTTCACTTGTTTCCACCCAGTTTCGAACTGGGGGCCTTTTGCGTGTGAGGCGAACGTGATAACCACTACACTATGGACACCTGTCATGAGAAGCTTGCATGTTAAATAACTTATATGTAAAAGAGAGCTAGATCATGTTAGCACAGCAAGCAATTTATACTTTCTGTCAAAAGCAGACCGCTGTTTCTGCTCGGTTTCGAACCGAGGACCTTTCGCGTGTTAGGCGAACGTGATAACCACTACACTACAGAAACCTCACATTGGCTTTTGTGGCCTTTTTCCAAGCAAGGTTCATCCAATAATCTGCCCTGCAAGCAGATTGTTAGTCTGTGTAAATTCCACAGACAACAGGACAGAGCTCATTCGGCTTGGTAGTCTGGCTTGAGATCCTTAGTATGATTGCCTTCAACTAGCTTGCAAGTAAGGCTTTTGTAGCGTGGACATCTGCTTACCTGAGAGCAGAGTGTAGGTCTGTGTAAATTCCACAAACAACAGGACCGAGCTCATTCGTCTTGGTAGTCTGGCTTGAGATCCTTAGTATGATTGCCTTCAACTAGCCTAAAAGTGAAGCCTTTGTAGTGTGGACATCTGCTTGCCGGAGAGCCATTTCAGCATGTTTAGTTTAAAAAAAGGCTCCATTTGTTTCTGCCCAGTTTCAAACTGAGGACCTTTCGTTTGTAAAGCGAACGTGATAACCACTACACTACAGAAACCTCACATTGGCCTTTTTCCAAGCAAGGTTCATCCCATAAGCTGCCCTGCAAGCAGAGTGTCAGTCTGTGTAGATTCCACAGACAACAGGACAGAACTCCTTCAGCATGGTTGTCTGGCTTGAGATCCTTAGTATGGTTGCCTTCAACTAGCTTGAAAGTGAGGCCTTTGTAGTGTGGACATCCGCTTACCTGAGAGCCATTTCAGCATATATAGTAAAAATTCCTTCACTTGTTTCCACCCAGTTTCGAACTGGGGACCTTTCGCGTGTGAGGCGAACGTGATAACCACTACACTATGGAAACCTGTCATGAGAAGCTTGCATGTTAAAAAACTTATATGTAAAAGAGAGCTAGATGCTCTTAGCACAGCAAGCAATTTATACTTTCTGTCAAAAGCAGACCGCTGTTTCTGCTCGGTTTCAAACCGAGGACCTTTCGCGTGTTAGGCGAACGTGATAACCACTACACTACAGAAACCTCACATTGGCTTTTGTGGCCTTTTTCCAAGCAAGGTTCATCCCATAATCTGCCCTGCAAGCAGATTGTTAGTCTGTGTAAATTCCACAGACAACAGGACAGATCTCATTCGGCTTGGCAGTCTTGCTTGAGATCCTTGGTACAATTGCCTTCAACTAGCTTGCAAGTAAGGCTTTTGTAGCGTGGACATCTGCTTACCTGAGAGCAGAATGTAGGTCTGTGTAAATTCCACAAACAACAGGACAGAGCTCATTCGTCTTGGTAGTCTGGCTTGAGATCCTTAGTATGATTGCCTTCAACTAGCCTGAAAGTGAAGCCTTTGTAGTGTGGACATCTGCTTGCCGGAGAGCCATTTCAGCATGTTTAGTTTAAAAAAAGGCTCCATTTGTTTCTGCCCAGTTTCGAACTGAGGACCTTTCGCGTGTAAAGCGAACGTGATAACCACTACACTACAGAAACCTCACATTGGCCTTTTTCCAAGCAAGGTTCATCCCATAATCTGCGCTGCAAGCAGAGCGTCAGTCTGTGTAGATTCCACAGACAACAGGACAGAACTCCTTCAGCATGGTTGTCTGGCTTGAGATCCTTAGTATGGTTGCCTTCAACTAGCTTGAAAGTGAGGCCTTTGTAGTGTGGACATCCGCTTACCTGTGAGCCATTTCAGCATATATAGTAAAAATTCCTTCACTTGTTTCCACCCATGTTCGAACTGGGGGCCTTTCGCGTGTGAGGCGAACGTGATAACCACTACACTATGGACACCTGTCATGAGAAGCTTGCATGTTAAATAACTTATATGTAAAAGAGAGCTAGATCCTGTTAGCACAGCACGCAATTTATACTTTCTGTCAAAAGCAGACCGCTGTTTCTGCTCGGTTTCGAACCGAGGACCTTTCGCGTGTTAGGCGAACGTGATAACCACTACACTACAGAAACCTCACATTGGCTTTTGTGGCCTTTTTCCAAGCAAGGTTCATCCAATAATCTGCCCTGCAAGCAGATTGTTAGTCTGTGTAAATTCCACAGACAACAGGACAGAGCTCATTCGGCTTGGCAGTCTTGCTTGAGATCCTTGGTACAGTTGCCTTCAACTAGCTTGCAAGTAAGGCTTTTGTAGCGTGGACATCTGCTTACCTGAGAGCAGAGTGTAGGTCTGTGTAAATTCCACAAACAACAGGACAGAGCTCATTCGTCTTGGTAGTCTGGCTTGAGATCCTTAGTATGATTGCCTTCAACTAGCCTGAAAGTGAAGCCTTTGTAGTGTGGACATCTGCTTGCCGGAGAGCCATTTCAGCATGTTTAGTTTAAAAAAAGGATCCATTTGTTTCTGCCCAGTTTCGAACTGAGGACCTTTCGCGTGTAAAGCGAACGTGATAACCACTACACTACAGAAACCTCACATTGGCCTTTTTCCAAGCAAGGTTCATCCCATAATCTGCGCTGCAAGCAGAGCGTCAGTCTGTGTAGATTCCACAGACAACAGGACAGAACTCCTTCAGCATGGTTGTCTGGCTTGAGATCCTTAGTATGGTTGCCTTCAACTAGCTTGAAAGTGAGGCCTTTGTAGTGTGGACATCCGCTTACCTGAGAGCCATTTCAGCATATATAGTAAAAATTCCTTCACTTGTTTCCACCCAGTTTCGAACTGGGGACCTTTCGCGTGTGAGGCGAACGTGATAACCACTACACTATGGAAACCTGTCATGAGAAGCTGGCATGTTAAATAACTTATATGTAAAAGAGAGCTAGATCCTGTTAGCACAGCAAGCAATTTATACTTTCTGTCAAAAGCAGACCGCTGTTTCTGCTCGGTTTCGAACCGAGGACCTTTCGCGTGTTAGGCGAACGTGATAACCACTACACTACAGAAACCTCACATTGGCTTTTGTGGCCTTTTTACAAGCAAGGTTCATCCAATAATCTGCCCTGCAAGCAGATTGTTAGTCTGTGTAAATTCCAAAGACAACAGGACAGAGCTCATTCGGCTTGGCAGTCTTGCTTGAGATCCTTGGTACAATTGCCTTCAACTAGCTTGCAAGTAAGGCTTTTGTAGCGTGGACATCTGCTTACCTGAGAGCAGAGTGTAGGTCTGTGTAAATTCCACAAACAACAGGACAGAGCTCATTCGTCTTGGTAGTCTGGCTTGAGATCCTTAGTATGATTGCCTTCAACTAGCCTGAAAGTGAAGCCTTTGTAGTGTGGACATCTGCTTGCCGGAGAGCCATTTCAGCATGTTTAGTTTAAAAAAAGGCTCCATTTGTTTCTGCCCAGTTTCGAACTGAGGACTTTTCGCGTGTAAAGCGAACGTGATAACCACTACACTACAGAAACCTCACATTGGCCTTTTTCCAAGCAAGGTTCATCCCATAATCTGCCCTGCAAGCAGAGCGTCAGTCTGTGTAGATTCCACAGACAACAGGACAGAACTCCTTCAGCATGGTTGTCTGGCTTGAGATCCTTAGTATGGTTGCTTTCAACTAGCTTGAAAGTGAGGCCTTTGTAGTGTGGACATCCGCTTACCTGAGAGCCATTTCAGCATATATAGTAAAAATTCCTTCACTTGTTTCCACCCAGTTTCGAACTGGGGACCTTTCGCGTGTGAGGCGAACGTGATAACCACTACACTATGGAAACCTGTCATGAGAAGCTTGCATGTTAAAAAAACTTATATGTAAAAGAGAGCTAGATCCTCTTAGCACAGCAAGCAATTTATACTTTCTGTCAAAAGCAGACCGCTGTTTCTGCTCGGTTTCGAACCGAGGACCTTTCGCGTGTTAGGCGAACGTGATAACCACTACACTACAGAAACCTCACATTGGCTTTTTTGGCCTTTTTCCAAGCAAGGTTCATCCCATAATCTGCCCTGCAAGCAGATTGTTAGTCTGTGTAAATTCCACAGACAACAGGACAGAGCTCATTCGGCTTGGCAGTCTTGCTTGAGATCCTTGGTACAATTGCCTTCAACTAGCTTGCAAGTAAGGCTTTTGTAGCGTGGACATCTGCTTACCTGAGAGCAGAGTGTAGGTCTGTGTAAATTCCACAAACAACAGGACAGAGCTCATTCGTCTTGGTAGTCTGGCTTGAGATCCTTAGTATGATTGCCTTCAACTAGCCTGAAAGTGAAGCCTTTGTAGTGTGGACATCTGCTTGCCGGAGAGCCATTTCAGCATGTTTAGTTTAAAAAAAGGCTCCATTTGTTTCTGCCCAGTTTCGAACTGAGGACCTTTCGCGTGTAAAGCGAACGTGATAACCACTACACTACAGAAACCTCACATTGGCCTTTTTCCAAGCAAGGTTCATCCCATAATCTGCCCTGCAAGCAGAGCGTCAGTCTGTGTAGATTTCACAGACAACAGGACAGAACTCCTTCAGCATGGTTGTCTGGCTTGAGATCCTTAGTATGGTTGCCTTCAACTAGCTTGAAAGTGAGGCCTTTGTAGTGTGGACATCCGCTTACCTGAGAGCCATTTCAGCATATATAGTAAAAATTGCTTCACTTGTTTCCACCCAGTTTCGAACTGGGGACCTTTCGCGTGTGACGCGAACGTGATAACCACTACACTATGGAAACCTGTCGTGAGAAGCTTGCATGTTAAAAAACTTATATGTAAAAGAGAGCTAGATCCTCTTAGCACAGCAAGCAATTTATACTTTCTGTCAAAAGCAGACCGCTGTTTCTGCTCGGTTTCGAACCGAGGACCTTTCGCAAGTTAGGCGAACGTGATAACCACTACACTACAGAAACCTCACATTGGCTTTTGTGGCCTTTTTCCAAGCAAGGTTCATCCCATAATCTGCCCTGCAAGCAGATTGTTAGTCTGTGTAAATTCCACAGACAGGACAGAGCTCATTCGGCTTGGCAGTCTTGCTTGAGATCCTTGGTACAATTGCCTTCAACTAGCTTGCAAGTAAGGCTTTTGTAGCGTGGACATCTGCTTACCTGAGAGCAGAGTGTAGGTCTGTGTAAATTCCACAAACAACAGGACAGAGCTCATTCGTCTTGGTAGTCTGGCTTGAGATCCTTAGTATGATTGCCTTCAACTAGCCTGAAAGTGAAGCCTTTGTAGTGTGGACATCTGCTTGCTGGAGAGCCATTTCAGCATGTTTAGTTTAAAAAAAGGCTCCATTTGTTTCTGCCCAGTTTCGAACTGAGGACCTTTCGCGTGTAAAGCGAACGTGATAACCACTACACTACAGAAACCTCACATTGGCCTTTTTCCAAGCAAGGTTCATCCCATAATCTGCCCTGCAAGCAGAGTGTCAGTCTGTGTAGATTCCACAGACAACAGGACAGAACTCCTTCAGCATGGTTGTCTGGCTTGAGATCCTTAGTATGGTTGCCTTCAACTAGCTTGAAAGTGAGGCCTTTGTAGTGTGGACATCCGCTTACCTGAGAGCCATTTCAGCATATATAGTAAAAATTCCTTCACTTGGTTCCACCCAGTTTCGAACTGGGGACCTTTCGCGTGTGAGGCGAACGTGATAACCACTACACTATGGAAACCTGTCATGAGAAGGTTGCATGTTAAAAAACTTATATGTAAAAGAGATCTAGATCCTCTTGGCACAGCAAGCAATTTATACATTCTGTCAAAAGCAGACCGCTGTTTCTGCTCGGTTTCGAACCGAGGACCTTTCGCGTGTTAGGCGAACGTGATAACCACTACACTACAGAAACCTCACATTGCCTTTTGTGGCCTTTTTCCAAGCAAGGTTCATCCCATAATCTGCCCTGCAAGCAGATTGTTAGTCTGTGTAAATTCCACAGACAACAGGACAGAGCTCATTCGGCTTGGCAGTCTTGCTTGAGATCCTTGGTACAGTTGCCTTCAACTAGCTTGCAAGTAAGGCTTTTGTAGCGTGGACATCTGCTTACCTGAGAGCAGAGTGTAGGTCTGTGTAAATTCCACAAACAACAGGACAGAGCTCATTCGTCTTGGTAGTCTGGCTTGAGATCCTTAGTATGATTGCCTTCAACTAGCCTGAAAGTGAAGCCTTTGTAGTGTGGACATCTGCTTGCCGGAGAGCCATTTCAGCATGTTTAGTTTAAAAAAAGGCTCCATTTGTTTCTGCCCAGTTTCGAACTGGGACCTTTCGCGTGTAAAGCGAACGTGATAACCACTACACTACAGAAACCTCACATTGGCCTTTTTCCAAGCAAGGTTCATCCCATAATCTGCCCTGCAAGCAGAGCGTCAGTCTGTGTAGATTCCACAGACAACAGGACAGAACTCCTTCAGCATGGTTGTCTGGCTTGAGATCCTTAGTATGGTTGCCTTCAACTAGCTTGAAAGTGAGGCCTTTGTAGTGTGGACATCCGCTTACCTGAGAGCCATTTCAGCATATATAGTAAAAATTCCTTCACTTGTTTCCACCCAGTTTCGAACTGGGGACCTTTCGCGTGTGAGGCGAACGTGATAACCACTACACTATGGAAACCTGTCATGAGAAGCTTGCATGTTAAAAAACTTATATGTAAAAGAGAGCTAGATGCTCTTAGCACAGCAAGCAATTTATACTTTCTGTCAAAAGCAGACCGCTGTTTCTGCTCGGTTTCAAACCGAGGACCTTTCGCGTGTTAGGCGAACGTGATAACCACTACACTACAGAAACCTCACATTGCCTTTTGTGGCCTTTTTCCAAGCAAGGTTCATCCCATAATCTGCCCTGCAAGCAGATTGTTAGTCTGTGTAAATTCCACAGACAACAGGACAGAGCTCATTCGGCTTGGCAGTCTTGCTTGAGATCCTTGGTACAGTTGCCTTCAACTAGCTTGCAAGTAAGGCTTTTATAGCGTGGACATCTGCTTACCTGAGAGCAGAGTGTAGGTCTGTGTAAATTCCACAAACAACAGGACAGAGCTCATTCGTCTTGGTAGTCTGGCTTGAGATCCTTAGTATGATTGCCTTCAACTAGCCTGAAAGTGAAGCCTTTGTAGTGTGGACATCTGCTTGCCGGAGAGCCATTTCAGCATGTTTAGTTTAAAAAAAGGCTCCATTTGTTTCTGCCCAGTTTCGAACTGAGGACCTTTCGCGTGTAAAGCGAACGTGATAACCACTACACTACAGAAACCTCACATTGGCCTTTTTCCAAGCAAGGTTCATCCCATAATCTGCGCTGCAAGCAGAGCGTCAGTCTGTGTAGATTCCACAGACAACAGGACAGAACTCCTTCAGCATGGTTGTCTGGCTTGAGATCCTTAGTATGGTTGCCTTCAACTGGCTTGAAAGTGAGGCCTTTGTAGTGTGGACATCCGCTTACCTGAGAGCCATTTCAGCATATATAGTAAAAATTCCTTCACTTGTTTCCACCCAGTTTCGAACTGGGGACCTTTCGCGTGTGAGGCGAACGTGATAACCACTACACTATGGAAACCTGTCATGAGAAGCTGGCATGTTAAATAACTTATATGTAAAAGAGAGCTAGATCCTGTTAGCACAGCAAGCAATTTATACTTTCTGTCAAAAGCAGACCGCTGTTTCTGCTCGGTTTCGAACCGAGGACCTTTCGCGTGTTAGGCGAACGTGATAACCACTACACTACAGAAACCTCACATTGGCTTTTGTGGCCTTTTTCCAAGCAAGGTTCATCCAATAATCTGCCCTGCAAGCAGATTGTTAGTCTGTGTAAATTCCACAGACAACAGGACAGAGCTCATTCGGCTTGGCAGTCTTGCTTGAGATCCTTGGTACAATTGCCTTCAACTAGCTTGCAAGTAAGGCTTTTGTAGCGTGGACATCTGCTTACCTGAGAGCAGAGTGTAGGTCTGTGTAAATTCCACAAACAACAGGACAGAGCTCATTCGTCTTGGTAGTCTGGCTTGAGATCCTTAGTATGATTGCCTTCAACTAGCCTGAAAGTGAAGCCTTTGTAGTGTGGACATCTGCTTGCCGGAGAGCCATTTCAGCATGTTTAGTTTAAAAAAAGGCTCCATTTGTTTCTGCCCAGTTTCTAAAGGACCTTTCGCGTGTAAAGCGAACGTGATAACCACTACACTACAGAAACCTCACATTGGCCTTTTTCCAAGCAAGGTTCATCCCATAATCTGCCCTGCAAGCAGAGTGTCAGTCTGTGTAGATTCCACAGACAACAGGACAGAACTCCTTCAGCATGGTTGTCTGGCTTGAGATCCTTAGTATGGTTGCCTTCAACTAGCTTGAAAGTGAGGCCTTTGTAGTGTGGACATCCGCTTACCTGAGAGCCATTTCAGCATATATAGTAAAAATTTCTTCACTTGTTTCCACCCAGTTTCGAACTGGGGACCTTTCGCGTGTGAGGCGAACGTGATAACCACTACACTATGGAAACCTGTCATGAGTATGTTGCATGTTAAAAAACTTATATGTAAAAGAGAGCTAGATCCTCTTAGCACAGCAAGCAATTTATACTTTCTGTCAAAAGCAGACCGCTGTTTCTGCTCGGTTTCGAACCGAGGACCTTTCGCGTGTTAGGCGAACGTGATAACCACTACACTACAGAAACCTCACATTGCCTTTTGTGGCCTTTTTCCAAGCAAGGTTCATCCCATAATCTGCCCTGCAAGCAGATTGTTAGTCTGTGTAAATTCCACAGACAACAGGACAGAGCTCATTCGGCTTGGCAGTCTTGCTTGAGATCCTTGGTATAGTTGCCTTCAACTAGCTTGCAAGTAAGGCTTTTGTAGCGTGGACATCTGCTTACCTGAGAGCAGAGTGTAGGTCTGTGTAAATTCCACAAACAACAGGACAGAGCTCATTCGTCTTGGTAGTCTGGCTTGAGATCCTTAGTATGATTGCCTTCAACTAGCCTGAAAGTGAAGCCTTTGTAGTGTGGACATCTGCTTGCCGGAGAGCCATTTCAGCATGTTTAGTTTAAAAAAAGGCTCCATTTGTTTCTGCCCAGTTTCGAACTGGGACCTTTCGCGTGTAAAGCGAACGTGATAACCACTACACTACAGAAACCTCACATTGGCCTTTTTCCAAGCAAGGTTCATCCCATAATCTGCCCTGCAAGCAGAGCGTCAGTCTGTGTAGATTCCACAGACAACAGGACAGAACTCCTTCAGCATGGTTGTCTGGCTTGAGATCCTTAGTATGGTTGCCTTCAACTAGCTTGAAAGTGAGGCCTTTGTAGTGTGGACATCCGCTTACCTGAGAGCCATTTCAGCATATATAGTAAAAATTCCTTCACTTGTTTCCACCCAGTTTCGAACTGGGGACCTTTCGCGTGTGAGGCGAACGTGATAACCACTACACTATAGAAACCTCACATTGGCTTTTGTGGCCTTTTTCCAAGCAAGGTTCATCCCATAATCTGCCCTGCAAGCAGATTGTTAGTCTGTGTAAATTCCACAGACAACAGGACAGATCTCATTCGGCTTGGCAGTCTTGCTTGAGATCCTTGGTACAATTGCCTTCAACTAGCTTGCAAGTAAGGCTTTTGTAGCGTGGACATTTGCTTACCTGAGAGCAGAGTGTAGGTCTGTGTAAATTCCACAAACAACAGGACAGAGCTCATTCGTCTTGGTAGTCTGGCTTGAGATCCTTAGTATGATTGCCTTCAACTAGCCTGAAAGTGAAGCCTTTGTAGTGTGGACATCTGCTTGCCGGAGAGCCATTTCAGCATGTTTAGTTTAAAAAAAGGCTCCATTTGTTTCTGCCCAGTTTCTAAAGGACCTTTCGCGTGTAAAGCGAACGTGATAACCACTACACTACAGAAACCTCACATTGGCCTTTTTCCAAGCAAGGTTCATCCCATAATCTGCCCTGCAAGCAGAGTGTCAGTCTGTGTAGATTCCACAGACAACAGGACAGAACTCCTTCAGCATGGTTGTCTGGCTTGAGATCCTTAGTATGGTTGCCTTCAACTAGCTTGAAAGTGAGGCCTTTGTAGTGTGGACATCCGCTTACCTGAGAGCCATTTCAGCATATATAGTAAAAATTGCTTCACTTGTTTCCACCCAGTTTCGAACTGGGGACCTTTCGCGTGTGACGCGAACGTGATAACCACTACACTATGGAAACCTGTCGTGAGAAGCTTGCATGTTAAAAAACTTATATGTAAAAGAGAGCTAGATCCTCTTAGCACAGCAAGCAATTTATACTTTCTGTCAAAAGCAGACCGCTGTTTCTGCTCGGTTTCGAACCGAGGACCTTTCGCAAGTTAGGCGAACGTGATAACCACTACACTACAGAAACCTCACATTGGCTTTTGTGGCCTTTTTCCAAGCAAGGTTCATCCCATAATCTGCCCTGCAAGCAGATTGTTAGTCTGTGTAAATTCCACAGACAGGACAGAGCTCATTCGGCTTGGCAGTCTTGCTTGAGATCCTTGGTACAATTGCCTTCAACTAGCTTGCAAGTAAGGCTTTTGTAGCGTGGACATCTGCTTACCTGAGAGCAGAGTGTAGGTCTGTGTAAATTCCACAAATAACAGGACAGAGCTCATTCGTCTTGGTAGTCTGGCTTGAGATCCTTAGTATGATTGCCTTCAACTAGCCTGAAAGTGAAGCCTTTGTAGTGTGGACATCTGCTTGCTGGAGAGCCATTTCAGCATGTTTAGTTTAAAAAAAGGCTCCATTTGTTTCTGCCCAGTTTCGAACTGAGGACCTTTCGCGTGTAAAGCGAACGTGATAACCACTACACTACAGAAACCTCACATTGGCCTTTTTCCAAGCAAGGTTCATCCCATAATCTGCCCTGCAAGCAGAGCGTCAGTCTGTGTAGATTCCACAGACAACAGGACAGAACTCCTTCAGCATGGTTGTCTGGCTTGAGATCCTTAGTATGGTTGCTTTCAACTAGCTTGAAAGTGAGGCCTTTGTAGTGTGGACATCCGCTTACCTGAGAGCCATTTCAGCATATATAGTAAAAATTCCTTCACTTGTTTCCACCCAGTTTCGAACTGGGGACCTTTCGCGTGTGAGGCGAACGTGATAACCACTACACTATGGAAACCTGTCATGAGAAGCTTGCATGTTAAAAAAACTTATATGTAAAAGAGAGCTAGATCCTCTTAGCACAGCAAGCAATTTATACTTTCTGTCAAAAGCAGACCGCTGTTTCTGCTCGGTTTCGAACCGAGGACCTTTCGCGTGTTAGGCGAACGTGATAACCACTACACTACAGAAACCTCACATTGGCTTTTGTGGCCTTTTTCCAAGCAAGGTTCATCCCATAATCTGCCCTGCAAGCAGATTGTTAGTCTGTGTAAATTCCACAGACAGGACAGAGCTCATTCGGCTTGGCAGTCTTGCTTGAGATCCTTGGTACAATTGCCTTCAACTAGCTTGCAAGTAAGGCTTTTGTAGCGTGGACATCTGCTTACCTGAGAGCAGAGTGTAGGTCTGTGTAAATTCCACAAATAACAGGACAGAGCTCATTCGTCTTGGTAGTCTGGCTTGAGATCCTTAGTATGATTGCCTTCAACTAGCCTGAAAGTGAAGCCTTTGTAGTGTGGACATCTGCTTGCTGGAGAGCCATTTCAGCATGTTTAGTTTAAAAAAAGGCTCCATTTGTTTCTGCCCAGTTTCGAACTGAGGACCTTTCGCGTGTAAAGCGAACGTGATAACCACTACACTACAGAAACCTCACATTGGCCTTTTTCCAAGCAAGGTTCATCCCATAATCTGCCCTGCAAGCAGAGTGTCAGTCTGTGTAGATTCCACAGACAACAGGACAGAACTCCTTCAGCATGGTTGTCTGGCTTGAGATCCTTAGTATGGTTGCCTTCAACTAGCTTGAAAGTGAGGCCTTTGTAGTGTGGACATCCGCTTACCTGAGAGCCATTTCAGCATATATAGTAAAAATTCCTTCACTGGGTTCCACCCAGTTTCGAACTGGGGACCTTTCGCGTGTGAGGCGAACGTGATAACCACTACACTATGGAAACCTGTCATGAGAAGGTTGCATGTTAAAAAACTTATATGTAAAAGAGAGCTAGATCCTCTTGGCACAGCAAGCAATTTATACTTTCTGTCAAAAGCAGACCGCTGTTTCTGCTCGGTTTCGAACCGAGGACCTTTCGCGTGTTAGGCGAACGTGATAACCACTACACTACAAATACCTCACATTGCCTTTTGTGGCCTTTTTCCAAGCAAGGTTCATCCCATAATCTGCCCTGCAAGCAGATTGTTAGTCTGTGTAAATTCCACAGACAACAGGACAGAGCTCATTCGGCTTGGCAGTCTTGCTTGAGATCCTTGGTACAATTGCCTTCAACTAGCTTGCAAGTAAGGCTTTTGTAGCGTGGACATCTGCTTACCTGAGAGCAGAGTGTAGGTCTGTGTAAATTCCACAAACAACAGGACAGAGCTCATTCGTCTTGGTAGTCTGGCTTGAGATCCTTTGTATGATTGCCTTCAACTAGCCTGAAAGTGAAGCCTTTGTAGTGTGGACATCTGCTTGCCGGAGAGCCATTTCAGCATGTTTAGTTTAAAAAAAGGCTCCATTTGTTTCTGCCCAGTTTCGAACTGAGGACCTTTCGCGTGTAAAGCGAACGTGATAACCACTACACTACAGAAACCTCACATTGGCCTTTTTCCAAGCAAGGTTCATCCCATAATCTGCCCTGCAAGCAGAGCGTCAGTCTGTGTAGATTTCACAGACAACAGGACAGAACTCCTTCAGCATGGTTGTCTGGCTTGAGATCCTTAGTATGGTTGCCTTCAACTAGCTTGAAAGTGAGGCCTTTGTAGTGTGGACATCCGCTTACCTGAGAGCCATTTCAGCATATATAGTAAAAATTGCTTCACTTGTTTCCACCCAGTTTCGAACTGGGGACCTTTCGCGTGTGACGCGAACGTGATAACCACTACACTATGGAAACCTGTCGTGAGAACCTTGCATGTTAAAAAACTTATATGTAAAAGAGAGCTAGATCCTCTTAGCACAGCAAGCAATTTATACTTTCTGTCAAAAGCAGACAGCTGTTTGTGCTCGGTTTCGAACCGAGGACCTTTCGCGTGTTAGGCGAACGTGATAACCACTACACTACAGAAACCTCACATTGGCTTTTGTGGCCTTTTTCCAAGCAAGGTTCATCCAATAATCTGCCCTGCAACAAGATTGTTAGTCTGTGTAAATTCCACAGACAACAGGACACATCTCATTCGGCTTGGCACTCTTGCTTGAGATCCTTGGTACAATTGCCTTCAACTAGCTTGCAAGTAAGGCTTTTGTAGCGTGGACATCTGCTTACCTGAGAGCAGAGTGTAGGTCTGTGTAAATTCCACAAACAACAGGACAGAGCTCATTCGTCTTGGTAGTCTGGCTTGAGATCCTTAGTATGATTGCCTTCAACTAGCCTGAAAGTGAAGCCTTTGTAGTGTGGACATCTGCTTGCCGGAGAGCCATTTCAGCATGTTTAGTTTAAAAAAAGGCTCCATTTGTTTCTGCCCAGTTTCGAACTGAGGACCTTTCGCGTGTAAAGCGAACGTGATAACCACTACACTACAGAAACCTCACATTGGCCTTTTTCCAAGCAAGGTTCATCCCATAATCTGCCCTGCAAGCAGAGTGTCAGTCTGTGTAGATTCCACAGACAACAGGACAGAACTCCTTCAGCATGGTTGTCTGGCTTGAGATCCTTAGTATGGTTGCCTTCAACTAGCTTGAAAGTGAGGCCTTTGTAGTGTGGACATCCGCTTACCTGAGAGCCATTTCAGCATATATAGTAAAAATTTCTTCACTTGTTTCCACCCAGTTTCGAACTGGGGACCTTTCGCGTGTGAGGCGAACGTGATAACCACTACACTATGGAAACCTGTCATGAGAAGGTTGCATGTTAAAAAACTTATATGTAAAAGAGAGCTAGATCCTCTTGGCAAAGCAAGCAATTTATACTTTCTGTCAAAAGCAGACCGCTGTTTCTGCTCGGTTTCGAACCGAGGACCTTTCGCGTGTTAGGCGAACGTGATAACCACTACACTACAGAAACCTCATATTGGCTTTTGTGGCCTTTTTCAAAGCAAGGTTCATCCCATAATCTGCCCTGCAAGCAGATTGTTAGTCTGTGTAAATTCCACAGACAACAGGACAGAGATCATTCGGCTTGGCAGTCTTGCTTGAGATCCTTGGTACAGTTGCCTTCAACTAGCTTGCAAGTAAGGCTTTTGTAGCGTGGACATCTGCTTACCTGAGAGCAGAGTGTAGGTCTGTGTAAATTCCACAAACAACAGGCCAGAGCTCATTCGTCTTGGTAGTCTGGCTTGAGATCCCTAGTATGATTGCCTTCAACTAGCCTGAAAGTGAAGCCTTTGTAGTGTGGACATCTGCTTGCCGGAGAGCCATTTCAGCATGTTTAGTTTAAAAAAAGGCTCCATTTATTTCTGCCCAGTTTCGAACTGAGGACCTTTCGCGTGTAAAGCGAACGTGATAACCACTAAACTACAGAAACCTCACATTGGCTTTTTTGGCCTTTTTCCAAGCAAGGTTCATCCCATAATCTGCCCTGCAAGCAGAGTGTCAGTCTGTGTAGATTCCACAGACAACAGGACAGAACTCCTTCAGCATGGTTGTCTGGCTTGAGATCCTTAGAATGGTTGCCTTCAACTAGCTTGAAAGTGAGGCCTTTGTAGTGTGGACATCTGCTTACCTGAGAGCCATTTCAGCATATATAGTAATAATTCGTTCACTTGTTTCAACCCAGTTTCGAACTGGGGACCTTTCGCGTGTTAGGCGAACATGATAACCACTACACTACAGAAACCTCACATTGGCTTTTGTGGCCTTTTTCCAAGCAAGGTTCATCCCATAATCTGCCCTGCAAGCAGATTGTTAGTCGGTGTAAATTCCACAGACAACAGGACAGAGCTCATTCGGCTTGGCAGTCTTGCTTGAGATCCTTGGTACAATTGCCTTCAACTAGCTTGCAAGTAAGGCTTTTGTAGCGTGGACATCTGCTTACCTGAGAGCAGACTGTAGGTCTGTGTAAATTCCACAAACAACAGGACAGAGCTCATTCGTCTTGGTAGTCTGGCTTGAGATCCTTAGTATGATTGCCTTCAACTAGCCTGAAAGTGAAGCCTTTGTAGTGTGGACATCTGCTTGCCGGAGAGCCATTTCAGCATGTTTAGTTTAAAAAAAGGCTCCATTTGTTTCTGCCCAGTTTCGAACTGAGGACCTTTCGCGTGTAAAGCGAACGTGATAACCACTAAACTACAGAAACCTCACATTGGCTTTTTTGGCCTTTTTCCAAGCAAGGTTCATCCCATAATCTGCCCTGCAAGCAGAGTGTCAGTCTGTGTAGATTCCACAGACAACAGGACAGAACTCCTTCAGCATGGTTGTCTGGCTTGAGATCCTTAGAATGGTTGCCTTCAACTAGCTTGAAAGTGAGGCCTTTGTAGTGTGGACATCTGCTTACCTGAGAGCCATTTCAGCATATATAGTAATAATTCGTTCACTTGTTTCAACCCAGTTTCGAACTGGGGACCTTTCGCGTGTTAGGCGAACATGATAACCACTACACTACAGAAACCTCACATTGGCTTTTGTGGCCTTTTTCCAAGCAAGGTTCATCCCATAATCTGCCCTGCAAGCAGATTGTTAGTCGGTGTAAATTCCACAGACAACAGGACAGAGCTCATTCGGCTTGGCAGTCTTGCTTGAGATCCTTGGTACAATTGCCTTCAACTAGCTTGCAAGTAAGGCTTTTGTAGCGTGGACATCTGCTTACCTGAGAGCAGACTGTAGGTCTGTGTAAATTCCACAAACAACAGGACAGAGCTCATTCGTCTTGGTAGTCTGGCTTGAGATCCTTAGTATGATTGCCTTCAACTAGCCTGAAAGTGAAGCCTTTGTAGTGTGGACATCTGCTTGCCGGAGAGCCATTTCAGCATGTTTAGTTTAAAAAAAGGCTCCATTTGTTTCTGCCCAGTTTCGAACTGAGGACCTTGCGCGTGTAAAGCGAACGTGATAACCACTACACTACAGAAACCTCGAATTGGCCTTTTTCCAAGCAAGGTTCATCCCATAATCTGCCCTGCAAGCAGAGTGTCAGTCTGTGTAGATTCCACAGACAACAGGACAGAACTCCTTCAGCATGGTTGTCTGGCTTGAGATCCTTAGTATGGTTGCCTTCAACTAGCTTGAAAGTGAGGCCTTTGTAGTGTGGACATCCGCTTACCTGAGAGCCATTTCAGCATATATAGTAAAAATTCCTTCACTTGTTTCCACCTGGGGACCTTTCGCGTGTGAGGCAAACGTGATAACCACTACACTATGGAAACCTGTCATGAGAAGCTTGCATGTTAAAAAACTTATATGTAAAAGAGAGCTAGATCCTCTTAGCACAGCAAGCAATTTATACTTTCTGTCAAAAGCAGACCGCTGTTTCTGCTCGGTTTCGAACCGAGGACCTTTCGCGTGTTAGGCGAACGTGATAACCACTACACTACAGAAACCTCACATTGACCTTTTTCCAAGCAAGGTTCATCCCATAATCTGCCCTGCAAGCAGAGTGTCAGTGTGTGTAGATTCCACAGACAACAGGACAGAACTCCTTCAGCATGGTTGTCTGGCTTGAGATCCTTAGTATGGTTGCCTTCAACTAGCTTGAAAGTGAGGCCTTTGTAGTGTGGACATCCGCTTACCTGAGAGCCATTTCAGCATATATAGTAAAAATTCCTTCACTTGTTTCCACCCAGTTTCGAACTGGGGACCTTTCGCGTGTGAGGCGAACGTGATAACCTCTACACTATGGAAACCTGTCATGAGAAGGTTGCATGTTAAAAAACTTATATGTAAAAGAGAGCTAGATCCTCTTAGCACAGCAAGCAATTTATACTTTCTGTCAAAAGCAGACCGGTGTTTCTGCTCGGTTTCGAACCGAGGACCTTTCGCGTGTTAGGCGAACGTGATAACCACTACACTACAGAAACCTCACATTGGCTTTTGTGGCCTTTTTCAAAGCAAGGTTCATCCCATAATCTGCCCTGCAAGCAGATTGTTAGTCTGTGTAAATTCCACAGACAACAGGACAGAGCTCATTCGGCTTGGCAGTCTTGCTTGAGATCCTTGGTACAGTTGCCTTCAACTAGCTTGCAAGTAAGGCTTTTGTAGCGTGGACATCTGCTTACCTGAGAGCAGAGTGTAGGTCTGTGTAAATTCCACAAACAACAGGCCAGAGCTCATTCGTCTTGGTAGTCTGGCTTGAGATCCCTAGTATGATTGCCTTCAACTAGCCTGAAAGTGAAGCCTTTGTAGTGTGGACATCTGCTTGCCGGAGAGCCATTTCAGCATGTTTAGTTTAAAAAAAGGCTCCATTTGTTTCTGCCCAGTTTCGAACTGAGGACCTTTCGCGTGTAAAGCGAACGTGATAACCACTAAACTACAGAAACCTCACATTGGCTTTTTTGGCCTTTTTCCAAGCAAGGTTCATCCCATAATCTGCCCTGCAAGCAGAGTGTCAGTCTGTGTAGATTCCACAGACAACAGGACAGAACTCCTTCAGCATGGTTGTCTGGCTTGAGATCCTTAGTATGGTTGCCTTCAACTAGCTTGAAAGTGAGGCCTTTGTAGTGTGGACATCTGCTTACCTGAGAGCCATTTCAGCATATATAGTAATAATTCGTTCACTTGTTTCCACCCAGTTTCGAACTGGGGACCTTTCGCGTGTTAGGCGAACATGATAACCACTACACTACAGAAACCTCACATTGGCTTTTGTGGCCTTTTTCCAAGCAAGGTTCATCCCATAATCTGCCCTGCAAGCAGATTGTTAGTCTGTGTAAATTCCACAGACAACAGGACAGAGCTCATTCGGCTTGGCAGTCTTGCTTGAGATCCTTGGTACAATTGCCTTCAACTAGCTTGCAAGTAAGGCTTTTGTAGCGTGGACATCTGCTTACCTGAGAGCAGAGTGTAGGTCTGTGTAAATTCCACAAACAACAGGACAGAGCTCATTCGTCTTGGTAGTCTGGCTTGAGATCCTTAGTATGATTGCCTTCAACTAGCCTGAAAGTGAAGCCTTTGTAGTGTGGACATCTGCTTGCCGGAGAGCCATTTCAGCATGTTTAGTTTAAAAAAAGGCTCCATTTGTTTCTGCCCAGTTTCGAACTGAGGAACTTTCGCGTGTAAAGCGAACGTGATAACCACTACACTACAGAAACCTCACATTGGCCTTTTTCCAAGCAAGGTTCATCCCATAATCTGCCCTGCAAGCAGAGTGTCAGTCTGTGTAGATTCCACAGACAACAGGACAGAACTCCTTTAGCATGGTTGTCTGGCTTGAGATCCTTAGTATGGTTGCCTTCAACTAGCTTGAAAGTGAGGCCTTTGTAGTGTGGACATCCGCTTACCTGAGAGCCATTTCAGCATATATAGTAAAAATTCCTTCACTTGTTTCCACCCAGTTTCGAACTGGGGACCTTTCGCGTGTGAGGCGAACGTGATAACCACTACACTATGGAAACCTGTCATGAGAAGGTTGCATGTTAAAAAACTTATATGTAAAAGAGAGCTAGATCCTCTTAGCACAGCAAGCAATTTATACTTTCTGTCAAAAGCAGACCGCTGTTTCTGCTCGGTTTCGAACCGAGGACCTTTCGCGTGTTAGGCGAACGTGATAACCACTACACTACAGAAACCTCACATTGGCCTTTTTCCAAGCAAGGTTCATCCCATAATCTGCCCTGCAAGCAGAGTGTCAGTGTGTGTAGATTCCACAGACAACAGGACAGAACTCCTTCAGCATGGTTGTCTGGCTTGAGATCCTTAGTATGGTTGCCTTCAACTAGCTTGAAAGTGAGGCCTTTGTAGTGTGGACATCCGCTTACCTGAGAGCCATTTCAGCATATATAGTAAAAATTCCTTCACTTGTTTCCACCCAGTTTCGAACTGGGGACCTTTCGCGTGTGAGGCGAACGTGATAACCACTACACTATGGAAACCTGTCATGAGAAGGTTGCATGTTAAAAAACTTATATGTAAAAGAGAGCTAGATCCTCTTAGCACAGCAAGCAATTTATACTTTCTGTCAAAAGCAGACCGCTGTTTCTGCTCGGTTTCGAACCGAGGACCTTTCGCGTGTTAGGCGAACGTGATAACCACTACACTACAGAAACCTCACATTGGCTTTTGTGGCCTTTTTCAAAGCAAGGTTCATCCCATAATCTGCCCTGCAAGCAGATTGTTAGTCTGTGTAAATTCCACAGACAACAGGACAGAGCTCATTCGGCTTGGCAGTCTTGCTTGAGATCCTTGGTACAGTTGCCTTCAACTAGCTTGCAAGTAAGGCTTTTGTAGCGTGGACATCTGCTTACCTGAGAGCAGAGTGTAGGTCTGTGTAAATTCCACAAACAACAGGCCAGAGCTCATTCGTCTTGGTAGTCTGGCTTGAGATCCCTAGTATGATTGCCTTCAACTAGCCTGAAAGTGAAGCCTTTGTAGTGTGGACATCTGCTTGCCGGAGAGCCATTTCAGCATGTTTAGTTTAAAAAAAGGCTCCATTTGTTTCTGCCCAGTTTCGAACTGAGGACCTTTCGCGTGTAAAGCGAACGTGATAACCACTAAACTACAGAAATCTCACATTGGCTTTTTTGGCCTTTTTCCAAGCAAGGTTCATCCCATAATCTGCCCTGCAAGCAGAGTGTCAGTCTGTGTAGATTCCACAGACAACAGGACAGAACTCCTTCAGCATGGTTGTCTGGCTTGAGATCCTTAGTATGGTTGCCTTCAACTAGCTTGAAAGTGAGGCCTTTGTAGTGTGGACATCTGCTTACCTGAGAGCCATTTCAGCATATATAGTAATAATTCGTTCACTTGTTTCCACCCAGTTTCGAACTGGGGACCTTTCGCGTGTTAGGCGAACATGATAACCACTACACTACAGAAACCTCACATTGGCTTTTGTGGCCTTTTTCCAAGCAAGGTTCATCCCATAATCTGCCCTGCAAGCAGATTGTTAGTCTGTGTAAATTCCACAGACAGGACAGAGCTCATTCGGCTTGGCAGTCTTGCTTGAGATCCTTGGTACAATTGCCTTCAACTAGCTTGCAAGTAAGGCTTTTGTGGCGTGGACATCTGCTTACCTGAGAGCAGAGTGTAGGTCTGTGTAAATTCCACAAACAACAGGACAGAGCTCATTCGTCTTGGTAGTCTGGCTTGAGATCCTTAGTATGATTGCCTTCAACTAGCCTGAAAGTGAAGCCTTTGTAGTGTGGACATCTGCTTGCTGGAGAGCCATTTCAGCATGTTTAGTTTAAAAAAAGGCTCCATTTGTTTCTGCCCAGTTTCGAACCGAGGACCTTTCGCGTGTTAGGCGAACGTGATAACCACTACACTACAGAAACCTCACATTGGCCTTTTTCCAAGCAAGGTTCATCCCATAATCTGCCCTGCAAGCAGAGTGTCAGTCTGTGTAGATTCCACAGACAACAGGACAGAACTCCTTCAGCATGGTTGTCTGGCTTGAGATCCTTAGTATGGTTGCCTTCAACTAGCTTGAAAGTGAGGCCTTTGTAGTGTGGACATCCGCTTACCTGAGAGCCATTTCAGCATATATAGTAAAAATTCCTTCACTTGGTTCCACCCAGTTTCGAACTGGGGACCTTTCGCGTGTGAGGCGAACGTGATAACCACTACACTATGGAAACCTGTCATGAGAAGGTTGCATGTTAAAAAACTTATATGTAAAAGAGAGCTAGATCCTCTTGGCACAGCAAGCAATTTATACTTTCTGTCAAAAGCAGACCGCTGTTTCTGCTCGGTTTCGAACCGAGGACCTTTCGCGTGTTAGGCGAACGTGATAACCACTACACTACAGAAACCTCACATTGCCTTTTGTGGCCTTTTTCCAAGCAAGGTTCATCCCATAATCTGCCCTGCAAGCAGATTGTTAGTCTGTGTAAATTCCACAGACAACAGGACAGAGCTCATTCGGCTTGGCAGTCTTGCTTGAGATCCTTGGTACAGTTGCCTTCAACTAGCTTGCAAGTAAGGCTTTTGTAGCGTGGACATCTGCTTACCTGAGAGCAGAGTGTAGGTCTGTGTAAATTCCACAAACAACAGGACAGAGCTCATTCGTCTTGGTAGTCTGGCTTGAGATCCTTAGTATGATTGCCTTCAACTAGCCTGAAAGTGAAGCCTTTGTAGTGTGGACATCTGCTTGCCGGAGAGCCATTTCAGCATGTTTAGTTTAAAAAAAGGCTCCATTTGTTTCTGCCCAGTTTCGAACTGGGACCTTTCGCGTGTAAAGCGAACGTGATAACCACTACACTACAGAAACCTCATATTGGCCTTTTTCCAAGCAAGGTTCATCCCATAATCTGCCCTGCAAGCAGAGCGTCAGTCTGTGTAGATTCCACAGAAAACAGGACAGAACTCCTTCAGCATGGTTGTCTGGCTTGAGATCCTTAGTATGGTTGCTTTCAACTAGCTTGAAAGTGAGGCCTTTGTAGTGTGGACATCCGCTTACCTGAGAGCCATTTCAGCATATATAGTAAAAATTCCTTCACTTGTTTCCACCCAGTTTCGAACTGGGGACCTTTCGCGTGTGAGGCGAACGTGATAACCACTACACTATAGAAACCTCACATTGGCTTTTGTGGCCTTTTTCCAAGCAAGGTTCATCCCATAATCTGCCCTGCAAGCAGATTGTTAGTCTGTGTAAATTCCACAGACAACAGGACAGAGCTCATTCGGCTTGGCAGTCTTGCTTGAGATCCTTGTTACAATTGCCTTCAACTAGCTTGCAAGTAAGGCTTTTGTAGCGTGGACATCTGCTTACCTGAGAGCAGAGTGTAGGTCTGTGTAAATTCCACAAACAACAGGACAGAGCTCATTCGTCTTGGTAGTCTGGCTTGAGATCCTTAGTATGATTGCCTTCAACTAGCCTGAAAGTGAAGCCTTTGTAGTGTGGACATCTGCTTGCCGGATAGCCATTTCAGCATGTTTAGTTTAAAAAAAGGCTCCATTTGTTTCTGCCCAGTTTCAAACTGAGGACCTTTCGCGTGTAAAGCGAACGTGATAACCACTACACTACAGAAACCTCACATTGGCCTTTTTCCAAGCAAGGTTCATCCCATAATCTGCCCTGCAAGCAGAGTGTCAGTCTGTGTAGATTCCACAGACAACAGGACAGAACTCCTTCAGCATGGTTGTCTGGCTTGAGATCCTTAGTATGGTTGCCTTCAACTAGCTTGAAAGTGAGGCCTTTGTAGTGTGGACATCCGCTTACCTGAGAGCCATTTCAGCATATATAGTAAAAATTCCTTCACTTGGTTCCACCCAGTTTCGAACTGGGGACCTTTCGCGTGTGAGGCGAACGTGATAACCACTACACTATGGAAACCTGTCATGAGAAGGTTGCATGTTAAAAAACTTATATGTAAAAGAGAGCTAGATCCTCTTGGCACAGCAAGCAATTTATACTTTCTGTCAAAAGCAGACCGCTGTTTCTGCTCGGTTTCGAACCGAGGACCTTTCGCGTGTTAGGCGAACGTGATAACCACTACACTACAGAAACCTCACATTGCCTTTTGTGGCCTTTTTCCAAGCAAGGTTCATCCCATAATCTGCCCTGCAAGCAGATTGTTAGTCTGTGTAAATTCCACAGACAACAGGACAGAGCTCATTCGGCTTGGCAGTCTTGCTTGAGATCCTTGGTACAGTTGCCTTCAACTAGCTTGCAAGTAAGGCTTTTGTAGCGTGGACATCTGCTTACCTGAGAGCAGAGTGTAGGTCTGTGTAAATTCCACAAACAACAGGACAGAGCTCATTCGTCTTGGTAGTCTGGCTTGAGATCCTTAGTATGATTGCCTTCAACTAGCCTGAAAGTGAAGCCTTTGTAGTGTGGACATCTGCTTGCCGGAGAGCCATTTCAGCATGTTTAGTTTAAAAAAAGGCTCCATTTGTTTCTGCCCAGTTTCGAACTGGGACCTTTCGCGTGTAAAGCGAACGTGATAACCACTACACTACAGAAACCTCATATTGGCCTTTTTCCAAGCAAGGTTCATCCCATAATCTGCCCTGCAAGCAGAGCGTCAGTCTGTGTAGATTCCACAGACAACAGGACAGAACTCCTTCAGCATGGTTGTCTGGCTTGAGATCCTTAGTATGGTTGCCTTCAACTAGCTTGAAAGTGAGGCCTTTGTAGTGTGGACATCCGCTTACCTGAGAGCCATTTCAGCATATATAGTAAAAATTCCTTCACTTGTTTCCACCCAGTTTCGAACTGGGGACCTTTCGCGTGTGAGGCGAACGTGATAACCACTACACTATGGAAACCTGTCATGAGAAGCTGGCATGTTAAATAACTTATATGTAAAAGAGAGCTAGATCCTGTTAGCACAGCAAGCAATTTATACTTTCTGTCAAAAGCAGACCGCTGTTTCTGCTCGGTTTCGAACCGAGGACCTTTCGCGTGTTAGGCGAACGTGATAACCACTACACTACAGAAACCTCACATTGGCTTTTGTGGCCTTTTTACAAGCAAGGTTCATCCAATAATCTGCCCTGCAAGCAGATTGTTAGTCTGTGTAAATTCCAAAGACAACAGGACAGAGCTCATTCGGCTTGGCAGTCTTGCTTGAGATCCTTGGTACAATTGCCTTCAACTAGCTTGCAAGTAAGGCTTTTGTAGCGTGGACATCTGCTTACCTGAGAGCAGAGTGTAGGTCTGTGTAAATTCCACAAACAACAGGACAGAGCTCATTCGTCTTGGTAGTCTGGCTTGAGATCCTTAGTATGATTGCCTTCAACTAGCCTGAAAGTGAAGCCTTTGTAGTGTGGACATCTGCTTGCCGGAGAGCCATTTCAGCATGTTTAGTTTAAAAAAAGGCTCCATTTGTTTCTGCCCAGTTTCGAACTGAGGACTTTTTGCGTGTAAAGCGAACGTGATAACCACTACACTACAGAAACCTCACATTGGCCTTTTTCCAAGCAAGGTTCATCCCATAATCTGCCCTGCAAGCAGAGCGTCAGTCTGTGTAGATTCCACAGACAACAGGACAGAACTCCTTCAGCATGGTTGTCTGGCTTGAGATCCTTAGTATGGTTCCTTTCAACTAGCTTGAAAGTGAGGCCTTTGTAGTGTGGACATCCGCTTACCTGAGAGCCATTTCAGCATATATAGTAAAAATTCCTTCACTTGTTTCCACCCAGTTTCGAACTGGGGACCTTTCGCGTGTGAGGCGAACGTGATAACCACTACACTATGGAAACCTGTCATGAGAAGCTTGCATGTTAAAAAAACTTATATGTAAAAGAGAGCTAGATCCTCTTAGCACAGCAAGCAATTTATACTTTCTGTCAAAAGCAGACCGCTGTTTCTGCTCGGTTTCGAACCGAGGACCTTTCGCGTGTTAGGCGAACGTGATAACCACTACACTACAGAAACCTCACATTGGCTTTTGTGGCCTTTTTCCAAGCAAGGTTCATCCCATAATCTGCCCTGCAAGCAGATTGTTAGTCTGTGTAAATTCCACAGACAACAGGACAGAGCTCATTCGGCTTGGCAGTCTTGCTTGAGATCCTTGGTACAATTGCCTTCAACTAGCTTGCAAGTAAGGCTTTTGTAGCGTGGACATCTGCTTACCTGAGAGCAGAGTGTAGGTCTGTGTAAATTCCACAAACAACAGGACAGAGCTCATTCGTCTTGGTAGTCTGGCTTGAGATCCTTAGTATGATTGCCTTCAACTAGCCTGAAAGTGAAGCCTTTGTAGTGTGGACATCTGCTTGCCGGAGAGCCATTTCAGCATGTTTAGTTTAAAAAAAGGCTCCATTTGTTTCTGCCCAGTTTCGAACTGAGGACCTTTCGCGTGTAAAGCGAACGTGATAACCACTACACTACAGAAACCTCACATTGGCCTTTTTCCAAGCAAGGTTCATCCCATAATCTGCCCTGCAAGCAGAGCGTCAGTCTGTGTAGATTTCACAGACAACAGGACAGAACTCCTTCAGCATGGTTGTCTGGCTTGAGATCCTTAGTATGGTTGCCTTCAACTAGCTTGAAAGTGAGGCCTTTGTAGTGTGGACATCCGCTTACCTGAGAGCCATTTCAGCATATATAGTAAAAATTGCTTCACTTGTTTCCACCCAGTTTCGAACTGGGGACCTTTCGCGTGTGACGCGAACGTGATAACCACTACACTATGGAAACCTGTCGTGAGAAGCTTGCATGTTAAAAAACTTATATGTAAAAGAGAGCTAGATCCTCTTAGCACAGCAAGCAATTTATACTTTCTGTCAAAAGCAGACCGCTGTTTCTGCTCGGTTTCGAACCGAGGACCTTTCGCAAGTTAGGCGAACGTGATAACCACTACACTACAGAAACCTCACATTGGCTTTTGTGGCCTTTTTCCAAGCAAGGTTCATCCCATAATCTGCCCTGCAAGCAGATTGTTAGTCTGTGTAAATTCCACAGACAGGACAGAGCTCATTCGGCTTGGCAGTCTTGCTTGAGATCCTTGGTACAATTGCCTTCAACTAGCTTGCAAGTAAGGCTTTTGTAGCGTGGACATCTGCTTACCTGAGAGCAGAGTGTAGGTCTGTGTAAATTCCACAAACAACAGGACAGAGCTCATTCGTCTTGGTAGTCTGGCTTGAGATCCTTAGTATGATTGCCTTCAACTAGCCTGAAAGTGAAGCCTTTGTAGTGTGGACATCTGCTTGCTGGAGAGCCATTTCAGCATGTTTAGTTTAAAAAAAGGCTCCATTTGTTTCTGCCCAGTTTCGAACTGAGGACCTTTCGCGTGTAAAGCGAACGTGATAACCACTACACTACAGAAACCTCACATTGGCCTTTTTCCAAGCAAGGTTCATCCCATAATCTGCCCTGCAAGCAGAGTGTCAGTCTGTGTAGATTCCACAGACAACAGGACAGAACTCCTTCAGCATGGTTGTCTGGCTTGAGATCCTTAGTATGGTTGCCTTCAACTAGCTTGAAAGTGAGGCCTTTGTAGTGTGGACATCCGCTTACCTGAGAGCCATTTCAGCATATATAGTAAAAATTCCTTCACTTGGTTCCACCCAGTTTCGAACTGGGGACCTTTCGCGTGTGAGGCGAACGTGATAACCACTACACTATGGAAACCTGTCATGAGAAGGTTGCATGTTAAAAAACTTATATGTAAAAGAGATCTAGATCCTCTTGGCACAGCAAGCAATTTATACATTCTGTCAAAAGCAGACCGCTGTTTCTGCTCGGTTTCGAACCGAGGACCTTTCGCGTGTTAGGCGAACGTGATAACCACTACACTACAGAAACCTCACATTGCCTTTTGTGGCCTTTTTCCAAGCAAGGTTCATCCCATAATCTGCCCTGCAAGCAGATTGTTAGTCTGTGTAAATTCCACAGACAACAGGACAGAGCTCATTCGGCTTGGCAGTCTTGCTTGAGATCCTTGGTACAGTTGCCTTCAACTAGCTTGCAAGTAAGGCTTTTGTAGCGTGGACATCTGCTTACCTGAGAGCAGAGTGTAGGTCTGTGTAAATTCCACAAACAACAGGACAGAGCTCATTCGTCTTGGTAGTCTGGCTTGAGATCCTTAGTATGATTGCCTTCAACTAGCCTGAAAGTGAAGCCTTTGTAGTGTGGACATCTGCTTGCCGGAGAGCCATTTCAGCATGTTTAGTTTAAAAAAAGGCTCCATTTGTTTCTGCCCAGTTTCGAACTGGGACCTTTCGCGTGTAAAGCGAACGTGATAACCACTACACTACAGAAACCTCACATTGGCCTTTTTCCAAGCAAGGTTCATCCCATAATCTGCCCTGCAAGCAGAGCGTCAGTCTGTGTAGATTCCACAGACAACAGGACAGAACTCCTTCAGCATGGTTGTCTGGCTTGAGATCCTTAGTATGGTTGCCTTCAACTAGCTTGAAAGTGAGGCCTTTGTAGTGTGGACATCCGCTTACCTGAGAGCCATTTCAGCATATATAGTAAAAATTCCTTCACTTGTTTCCACCCAGTTTCGAACTGGGGACCTTTCGCGTGTGAGGCGAACGTGATAACCACTACACTATGGAAACCTGTCATGAGAAGCTTGCATGTTAAAAAACTTATATGTAAAAGAGAGCTAGATGCTCTTAGCACAGCAAGCAATTTATACTTTCTGTCAAAAGCAGACCGCTGTTTCTGCTCGGTTTCAAACCGAGGACCTTTCGCGTGTTAGGCGAACGTGATAACCACTACACTACAGAAACCTCACATTGCCTTTTGTGGCCTTTTTCCAAGCAAGGTTCATCCCATAATCTGCCCTGCAAGCAGATTGTTAGTCTGTGTAAATTCCACAGACAACAGGACAGATCTCATTCGGCTTGGCAGTCTTGCTTGAGATCCTTGGTACAGTTGCCTTCAACTAGCTTGCAAGTAAGGCTTTTGTAGCGTGGACATCTGCTTACCTGAGAGCAGAGTGTAGGTCTGTGTAAATTCCACAAACAACAGGACAGAGCTCATTCGTCTTGGTAGTCTGGCTTGAGATCCTTAGTATGATTGCCTTCAACTAGCCTGAAAGTGAAGCCTTTGTAGTGTGGACATCTGCTTGCCGGAGAGCCATTTCAGCATGTTTAGTTTAAAAAAAGGCTCCATTTGTTTCTGCCCAGTTTCGAACTGAGGACCTTTCGCGTGTAAAGCGAACGTGATAACCACTACACTACAGAAACCTCACATTGGCCTTTTTCCAAGCAAGGTTCATCCCATAATCTGCGCTGCAAGCAGAGCGTCAGTCTGTGTAGATTCCACAGACAACAGGACAGAACTCCTTCAGCATGGTTGTCTGGCTTGAGATCCTTAGTATGGTTGCCTTCAACTAGCTTGAAAGTGAGGCCTTTGTAGTGTGGACATCCGCTTACCTGTGAGCCATTTCAGCATATATAGTAAAAATTCCTTCACTTGTTTCCACCCAGTTTCGAACTGGGGGCCTTTCGCGTGTGAGGCGAACGTGATAACCACTACACTATGGACACCTGTCATGAGAAGCTTGCATGTTAAATAACTTATATGTAAAAGAGAGCTAGATCCTGTTAGCACAGCAAGCAATTTATACTTTCTGTCAAAAGCAGACCGCTGTTTCTGCTCGGTTTCGAACCGAGGACCTTTCGCGTGTTAGGCGAACGTGGTAACCACTACACTACAGAAACCTCACATTGGCTTTTGTGGCCTTTTTCCAAGCAAGGTTCATCCAATAATCTGCCCTGCAAGCAGATTGTTAGTCTGTGTAAATTCCACAGACAACAGGACAGAGCTCATTCGGCTTGGCAGTCTTGCTTGAGATCCTTGGTACAATTGCCTTCAACTAGCTTGCAAGTAAGGCTTTTGTAGCGTGGACATCTGCTTACCTGAGAGCAGAGTGTAGGTCTGTGTAAATTCCACAAACAACAGGACAGAGCTCATTCGTCTTGGTAGTCTGGCTTGAGATCCTTAGTATGATTGCCTTCAACTAGCCTGAAAGTGAAGCCTTTGTAGTGTGGACATCTGCTTGCCGGAGAGCCATTTCAGCATGTTTAGTTTAAAAAAAGGCTCCATTTGTTTCTGCCCAGTTTCGAACTGAGGACCTTTCGCGTGTAAAGCGAACGTGATAACCACTACACTACAGAAACCTCACATTGGCCTTTTTCCAAGCAAGGTTCATCCCATAATCTGCCCTGCAAGCAGAGTGTCAGTCTGTGTAGATTCCACAGACAACAGGACAGAACTCCTTCAGCATGGTTGTCTGGCTTGAGATCCTTAGTATGGTTGCCTTCAACTAGCTTGAAAGTGAGGCCTTTGTAGTGTGGACATCCGCTTACCTGAGAGCCATTTCAGCATATATAGTAAAAATTCCTTCACTTGTTTCCACCCAGTTTCGAACTGGGGACCTTTCGCGTGTGAGGCGAACGTGATAACCACTACACTATGGAAACCTGTCATGAGAAGGTTGCATGTTAAAAAACTTATATGTAAAAGAGAGCTAGATCCTCTTAGCACAGCAAGCAATTTATACTTTCTGTCAAAAGCAGACCGCTGTTTCTGCTCGGTTTCGAACCGAGGACCTTTCGTGTGTTAGGCGAACGTGATAACCACTACACTACAGAAACCTCACATTGCCTTTTGTGGCCTTTTTCCAAGCAAGGTTCATCCCATAATCTGCCCTGCAAGCAGATTGTTAGTCTGTGTAAATTCCACAGACAACAGGACAGAGCTCATTCGGCTTGGCAGTCTTGCTTGAGATCCTTGGTACAGTTGCCTTCAACTAGCTTGCAAGTAAGGCTTTTGTAGCGTGGACATCTGCTTACCTGAGAGCAGAGTGTAGGTCTGTGTAAATTCCACAAACAACAGGACAGAGCTCATTCGTCTTGGTAGTCTGGCTTGAGATCCTTAGTATGATTGCCTTCAACTAGCCTGAAAGTGAAGCCTTTGTAGTGTGGACATCTGCTTGCCGGAGAGCCATTTCAGCATGTTTAGTTTAAAAAAAGGCTCCATTTGTTTCTGCCCAGTTTCGAACTGAGGACCTTTCGCGTGTAAAGCGAACGTGATAACCACTACACTACAGAAACCTCACATTGGCCTTTTTCCAAGCAAGGTTCATCCCATAATCTGCGCTGCAAGCAGAGCGTCAGTCTGTGTAGATTCCACAGACAACAGGACAGAACTCCTTCAGCATGGTTGTCTGGCTTGAGATCCTTAGTATGGTTGCCTTCAACTAGCTTGAAAGTGAGGCCTTTGTAGTGTGGACATCCGCTTACCTGAGAGCCATTTCAGCATATATAGTAAAAATTCCTTCACTTGTTTCCACCCAGTTTCGAACTGGGGACCTTTCGCGTGTGAGGCGAACGTGATAACCACTACACTATGGAAACCTGTCATGAGAAGCTGGCATGTTAAATAACTTATATGTAAAAGAGAGCTAGATCCTGTTAGCACAGCAAGCAATTTATACTTTCTGTCAAAAGCAGACCGCTGTTTCTGCTCGGTTTCGAACCGAGGACCTTTCGCGTGTTAGGCGAACGTGATAACCACTACACTACAGAAACCTCACATTGGCTTTTGTGGCCTTTTTACAAGCAAGGTTCATCCAATAATCTGCCCTGCAAGCAGATTGTTAGTCTGTGTAAATTCCAAAGACAACAGGACAGAGCTCATTCGGCTTGGCAGTCTTGCTTGAGATCCTTGGTACAATTGCCTTCAACTAGCTTGCAAGTAAGGCTTTTGTAGCGTGGACATCTGCTTACCTGAGAGCAGAGTGTAGGTCTGTGTAAATTCCACAAACAACAGGACAGAGCTCATTCGTCTTGGTAGTCTGGCTTGAGATCCTTAGTATGATTGCCTTCAACTAGCCTGAAAGTGAAGCCTTTGTAGTGTGGACATCTGCTTGCCGGAGAGCCATTTCAGCATGTTTAGTTTAAAAAAAGGCTCCATTTGTTTCTGCCCAGTTTCGAACTGAGGACTTTTCGCGTGTAAAGCGAACGTGATAACCACTACACTACAGAAACCTCACATTGGCCTTTTTCCAAGCAAGGTTCATCCCATAATCTGCCCTGCAAGCAGAGCGTCAGTCTGTGTAGATTCCACAGACAACAGGACAGAACTCCTTCAGCATGGTTGTCTGGCTTGAGATCCTTAGTATGGTTGCTTTCAACTAGCTTGAAAGTGAGGCCTTTGTAGTGTGGACATCCGCTTACCTGAGAGCCATTTCAGCATATATAGTAAAAATTCCTTCACTTGTTTCCACCCAGTTTCGAACTGGGGACCTTTCGCGTGTGAGGCGAACGTGATAACCACTACACTATGGAAACCTGTCGTGAGAAGCTTGCATGTTAAAAAAACTTATATGTAAAAGAGAGCTAGATCCTCTTAGCACAGCAAGCAATTTATACTTTCTGTCAAAAGCAGACCGCTGTTTCTGCTCGGTTTCGAACCGAGGACCTTTCGCGTGTTAGGCGAACGTGATAACCACTACACTACAGAAACCTCACATTGGCTTTTGTGGCCTTTTTCCAAGCAAGGTTCATCCCATAATCTGCCCTGCAAGCAGATTGTTAGTCTGTGTAAATTCCACAGACAACAGGACAGAGCTCATTCGGCTTGGCAGTCTTGCTTGAGATCCTTGGTACAATTGCCTTCAACTAGCTTGCAAGTAAGGCTTTTGTAGCGTGGACATCTGCTTACCTGAGAGCAGAGTGTAGGTCTGTGTAAATTCCACAAACAACAGGACAGAGCTCATTCGTCTTGGTAGTCTGGCTTGAGATCCTTAGTATGATTGCCTTCAACTAGCCTGAAAGTGAAGCCTTTGTAGTGTGGACATCTGCTTGCCGGAGAGCCATTTCAGCATGTTTAGTTTAAAAAAAGGCTCCATTTGTTTCTGCCCAGTTTCGAACTGAGGACCTTTCGCGTGTAAAGCGAACGTGATAACCACTACACTACAGAAACCTCACATTGGCCTTTTTCCAAGCAAGGTTCATCCCATAATCTGCCCTGCAAGCAGAGCGTCAGTCTGTGTAGATTTCACAGACAACAGGACAGAACTCCTTCAGCATGGTTGTCTGGCTTGAGATCCTTAGTATGGTTGCCTTCAACTAGCTTGAAAGTGAGGCCTTTGTAGTGTGGACATCCGCTTACCTGAGAGCCATTTCAGCATATATAGTAAAAATTGCTTCACTTGTTTCCACCCAGTTTCGAACTGGGGACCTTTCGCGTGTGACGCGAACGTGATAACCACTACACTATGGAAACCTGTCGTGAGAAGCTTGCATGTTAAAAAACTTATATGTAAAAGAGAGCTAGATCCTCTTAGCACAGCAAGCAATTTATACTTTCTGTCAAAAGCAGACCGCTGTTTCTGCTCGGTTTCGAACCGAGGACCTTTCGCAAGTTAGGCGAACGTGATAACCACTACACTACAGAAACCTCACATTGGCTTTTGTGGCCTTTTTCCAAGCAAGGTTCATCCCATAATCTGCCCTGCAAGCAGATTGTTAGTCTGTGTAAATTCCACAGACAGGACAGAGCTCATTCGGCTTGGCAGTCTTGCTTGAGATCCTTGGTACAATTGCCTTCAACTAGCTTGCAAGTAAGGCTTTTGTAGCGTGGACATCTGCTTACCTGAGAGCAGAGTGTAGGTCTGTGTAAATTCCACAAACAACAGGACAGAGCTCATTCGTCTTGGTAGTCTGGCTTGAGATCCTTAGTATGATTGCCTTCAACTAGCCTGAAAGTGAAGCCTTTGTAGTGTGGACATCTGCTTGCTGGAGAGCCATTTCAGCATGTTTAGTTTAAAAAAAGGCTCCATTTGTTTCTGCCCAGTTTCGAACTGAGGACCTTTCGCGTGTAAAGCGAACGTGATAACCACTACACTACAGAAACCTCACATTGGCCTTTTTCCAAGCAAGGTTCATCCCATAATCTGCCCTGCAAGCAGAGTGTCAGTCTGTGTAGATTCCACAGACAACAGGACAGAACTCCTTCAGCATGGTTGTCTGGCTTGAGATCCTTAGTATGGTTGCCTTCAACTAGCTTGAAAGTGAGGCCTTTGTAGTGTGGACATCCGCTTACCTGAGAGCCATTTCAGCATATATAGTAAAAATTCCTTCACTTGGTTCCACCCAGTTTCGAACTGGGGACCTTTCGCGTGTGAGGCGAACGTGATAACCACTACACTATGGAAACCTGTCATGAGAAGGTTGCATGTTAAAAAACTTATATGTAAAAGAGAGCTAGATCCTCTTGGCACAGCAAGCAATTTATACTTTCTGTCAAAAGCAGACCGCTGTTTCTGCTCGGTTTCGAACCGAGGACCTTTCGCGTGTTAGGCGAACGTGATAACCACTACACTACAGAAACCTCACATTGCCTTTTGTGGCCTTTTTCCAAGCAAGGTTCATCCCATAATCTGCCCTGCAAGCAGATTGTTAGTCTGTGTAAATTCCACAGACAACAGGACAGAGCTCATTCGGCTTGGCAGTCTTGCTTGAGATCCTTGGTACAGTTGCCTTCAACTAGCTTGCAAGTAAGGCTTTTGTAGCGTGGACATCTGCTTACCTGAGAGCAGAGTGTAGGTCTGTGTAAATTCCACAAACAACAGGACAGAGCTCATTCGTCTTGGTAGTCTGGCTTGAGTTCCTTAGTATGATTGCCTTCAACTAGCCTGAAAGTGAAGCCTTTGTAGTGTGGACATCTGCTTGCCGGAGAGCCATTTCAGCATGTTTAGTTTAAAAAAAGGCTCCATTTGTTTCTGCCCAGTTTCGAACTGGGACCTTTCGCGTGTAAAGCGAACGTGATAACCACTACACTACAGAAACCTCACATTGGCCTTTTTCCAAGCAAGGTTCATCCCATAATCTGCCCTGCAAGCAGAGCGTCAGTCTGTGTAGATTCCACAGACAACAGGACAGAACTCCTTCAGCATGGTTGTCTGGCTTGAGATCCTTAGTATGGTTGCCTTCAACTAGCTTGAAAGTGAGGCCTTTGTAGTGTGGACATCCGCTTACCTGAGAGCCATTTCAGCATATATAGTAAAAATTCCTTCACTTGTTTCCACCCAGTTTCGAACTGGGGACCTTTCGCGTGTGAGGCGAACGTGATAACCACTACACTATGGAAACCTGTCATGAGAAGCTTGCATGTTAAAAAACTTATATGTAAAAGAGAGCTAGATGCTCTTAGCACAGCAAGCAATTTATACTTTCTGTCAAAAGCAGACCGCTGTTTCTGCTCGGTTTCAAACCGAGGACCTTTCGCGTGTTAGGCGAACGTGATAACCACTACACTACAGAAACCTCACATTGCCTTTTGTGGCCTTTTTCCAAGCAAGGTTCATCCCATAATCTGCCCTGCAAGCAGATTGTTAGTCTGTGTAAATTCCACAGACAACAGGACAGATCTCATTCGGCTTGGCAGTCTTGCTTGAGATCCTTGGTACAATTGCCTTCAACTAGCTTGCAAGTAAGGCTTTTGTAGCGTGGACATCTGCTTACCTGAGAGCAGAGTGTAGGTCTGTGTAAATTCCACAAACAACAGGACAGAGCTCATTCGTCTTGGTAGTCTGGCTTGAGATCCTTAGTATGATTGCCTTCAACTAGCCTGAAAGTGAAGCCTTTGTAGTGTGGACATCTGCTTGCCGGAGAGCCATTTCAGCATGTTTAGTTTAAAAAAAGGCTCCATTTGTTTCTGCCCAGTTTCGAACTGAGGACCTTTCGCGTGTAAAGCGAACGTGATAACCACTACACTACAGAAACCTCACATTGGCCTTTTTCCAAGCAAGGTTCATCCCATAATCTGCGCTGCAAGCAGAGCGTCAGTCTGTGTAGATTCCACAGACAACAGGACAGAACTCCTTCAGCATGGTTGTCTGGCTTGAGATCCTTAGTATGGTTGCCTTCAACTAGCTTGAAAGTGAGGCCTTTGTAGTGTGGACATCCGCTTACCTGTGAGCCATTTCAGCATATATAGTAAAAATTCCTTCACTTGTTTCCACCCAGTTTCGAACTGGGGGCCTTTCGCGTGTGAGGCGAACGTGATAACCACTACACTATGGACACCTGTCATGAGAAGCTTGCATGTTAAATAACTTATATGTAAAAGAGAGCTAGATCCTGTTAGCACAGCAAGCAATTTATACTTTCTGTCAAAAGCAGACCGCTGTTTCTGCTCGGTTTCGAACCGAGGACCTTTCGCGTGTTAGGCGAACGTGATAACCACTACACTACAGAAACCTCACATTGGCTTTTGTGGCTTTTTTCCAAGCAAGGTTCATCCAATAATCTGCCCTGCAAGCAGATTGTTAGTCTGTGTAAATTCCACAGACAACAGGACAGAGCTCATTCGGCTTGGCAGTCTTGCTTGAGATCCTTGGTACAATTGCCTTCAACTAGCTTGCAAGTAAGGCTTTTGTAGCGTGGACATCTGCTTACCTGAGAGCAGAGTGTAGGTCTGTGTAAATTCCACAAACAACAGGACAGAGCTCATTCGTCTTGGTAGTCTGGCTTGAGATCCTTAGTATGATTGCCTTCAACTAGCCTGAAAGTGAAGCCTTTGTAGTGTGGACATCTGCTTGCCGGAGAGCCATTTCAGCATGTTTAGTTTAAAAAAAGGCTCCATTTGTTTCTGCCCAGTTTCGAACTGAGGACCTTTCACGTGTACAGCGAACGTGATAACCACTACACTACAGAAACCTCACATTGGCCTTTTTCCAAGCAAGGTTCATCCCATAATCTGCCCTGCAAGCAGAGTGTCAGTCTGTGTAGATTCCACAGACAACAGGACAGAACTCCTTCAGCATGGTTGTCTGGCTTGAGATCCTTAGTATGGTTGCCTTCAACTAGCTTGAAAGTGAGGCCTTTGTAGTGTGGACATCCGCTTACCTGAGAGCCATTTCAGCATATATAGTAAAAATTCCTTCACTTGTTTCCACCCAGTTTCGAACTGGGGACCTTTCGCGTGTGAGGCGAACGTGATAACCACTACACTACAGAAACCTCACATTGCCTTTTGTGGCCTTTTTCCAAGCAAGGTTCATCCCATAATCTGCCCTGCAAGCAGATTGTTAGTCTGTGTAAATTCCACAGACAACAGGACAGAGCTCATTCGGCTTGGCAGTCTTGCTTGAGATCCTTGGTACAGTTGCCTTCAACTAGCTTGCAAGTAAGGCTTTTATAGCGTGGACATCTGCTTACCTGAGAGCAGAGTGTAGGTCTGTGTAAATTCCACAAACAACAGGACAGAGCTCATTCGTCTTGGTAGTCTGGCTTGAGATCCTTAGTATGATTGCCTTCAACTAGCCTGAAAGTGAAGCCTTTGTAGTGTGGACATCTGCTTGCCGGAGAGCCATTTCAGCATGTTTAGTTTAAAAAAAGGCTCCATTTGTTTCTGCCCAGTTTCGAACTGAGGACCTTTCGCGTGTAAAGCGAACGTGATAACCACTACACTACAGAAACCTCACATTGGCCTTTTTCCAAGCAAGGTTCATCCCATAATCTGCGCTGCAAGCAGAGCGTCAGTCTGTGTAGATTCCACAGACAACAGGACAGAACTCCTTCAGCATGGTTGTCTGGCTTGAGATCCTTAGTATGGTTGCCTTCAACTGGCTTGAAAGTGAGGCCTTTGTAGTGTGGACATCCGCTTACCTGAGAGCCATTTCAGCATATATAGTAAAAATTCCTTCACTTGTTTCCACCCAGTTTCGAACTGGGGACCTTTCGCGTGTGAGGCGAACGTGATAACCACTACACTATGGAAACCTGTCATGAGAAGCTGGCATGTTAAATAACTTATATGTAAAAGAGAGCTAGATCCTGTTAGCACAGCAAGCAATTTATACTTTCTGTCAAAAGCAGACCGCTGTTTCTGCTCGGTTTCGAACCGAGGACCTTTCGCGTGTTAGGCGAACGTGATAACCACTACACTACAGAAACCTCACATTGGCTTTTGTGCCCTTTTTCCAAGCAAGGTTCATCCAATAATCTGCCCTGCAAGCAGATTGTTAGTCTGTGTAAATTCCACAGACAACAGGACAGAGCTCATTCGGCTTGGCAGTCTTGCTTGAGATCCTTGGTACAATTGCCTTCAACTAGCTTGCAAGTAAGGCTTTTGTAGCGTGGACATCTGCTTACCTGAGAGCAGAGTGTAGGTCTGTGTAAATTCCACAAACAACAGGACAGAGCTCATTCGTCTTGGTAGTCTGGCTTGAGATCCTTAGTATGATTGCCTTCAACTAGCCTGAAAGTGAAGCCTTTGTAGTGTGGACATCTGCTTGCCGGAGAGCCATTTCAGCATGTTTAGTTTAAAAAAAGGCTCCATTTGTTTCTGCCCAGTTTCTAAAGGACCTTTCGTGTGTAAAGCGAACGTGATAACCACTACACTACAGAAACCTCACATTGGCCTTTTTCCAAGCAAGGTTCATCCCATAATCTGCCCTGCAAGCAGAGTGTCAGTCTGTGTAGATTCCACAGACAACAGGACAGAACTCCTTCAGCATGGTTGTCTGGCTTGAGATCCTTAGTATGGTTGCCTTCAACTAGCTTGAAAGTGAGGCCTTTGTAGTGTGGACATCCGCTTACCTGAGAGCCATTTCAGCATATATAGTAAAAATTTCTTCACTTGTTTCCACCCAGTTTCGAACTGGGGACCTTTCGCGTGTGAGGCGAACGTGATAACCACTACACTATGGAAACCTGTCATGAGTAGGTTGCATGTTAAAAAACTTATATGTAAAAGAGAGCTAGATCCTCTTAGCACAGCAAGCAATTTATACTTTCTGTCAAAAGCAGACCGCTGTTTCTGCTCGGTTTCGAACCGAGGACCTTTCGCGTGTTAGGCGAACGTGATAACCACTACACTACAGAAACCTCACATTGCCTTTTGTGGCCTTTTTCCAAGCAAGGTTCATCCCATAATCTGCCCTGCAAGCAGATTGTTAGTCTGTGTAAATTCCACAGACAACAGGACAGAGCTCATTCGGCTTGGCAGTCTTGCTTGAGATCCTTGGTATAGTTGCCTTCAACTAGCTTGCAAGTAAGGCTTTTGTAGCGTGGACATCTGCTTACCTGAGAGCAGAGTGTAGGTCTGTGTAAATTCCACAAACAACAGGACAGAGCTCATTCGTCTTGGTAGTCTGGCTTGAGATCCTTAGTATGATTGCCTTCAACTAGCCTGAAAGTGAAGCCTTTGTAGTGTGGACATCTGCTTGCCGGAGAGCCATTTCAGCATGTTTAGTTTAAAAAAAGGCTCCATTTGTTTCTGCCCAGTTTCGAACTGGGACCTTTCGCGTGTAAAGCGAACGTGATAACCACTACACTACAGAAACCTCACATTGGCCTTTTTCCAAGCAAGGTTCATCCCATAATCTGCCCTGCAAGCAGAGCGTCAGTCTGTGTAGATTCCACAGACAACAGGACAGAACTCCTTCAGCATGGTTGTCTGGCTTGAGATCCTTAGTATGGTTGCCTTCAACTAGCTTGAAAGTGAGGCCTTTGTAGTGTGGACATCCGCTTACCTGAGAGCCATTTCAGCATATATAGTAAAAATTCCTTCACTTGTTTCCACCCAGTTTCGAACTGGGGACCTTTCGCGTGTGAGGTGAACGTGATAACCACTACACTATAGAAACCTCACATTGGCTTTTGTGGCCTTTTTCCAAGCAAGGTTCATCCCATAATCTGCCCTGCAAGCAGATTGTTAGTCTGTGTAAATTCCACAGACAACAGGACAGAGCTCATTCGGCTTGGCAGTCTTGCTTGAGATCCTTGTTACAATTGCCTTCAACTAGCTTGCAAGTAAGGCTTTTGTAGCGTGGACATCTGCTTACCTGAGAGCAGAGTGTAGGTCTGTGTAAATTCCACAAACAACAGGACAGAGCTCATTCGTCTTGGTAGTCTGGCTCGAGATCCTTAGTATGATTGCCTTCAACTAGCCTGAAAGTGAAGCCTTTGTAGTGTGGACATCTGCTTGCCGGATAGCCATTTCAGCATGTTTAGTTTAAAAAAAGGCTCCATTTGTTTCTGCCCAGTTTCAAACTGAGGACCTTTCGCGTGTAAAGCGAACGTGATAACCACTACACTACAGAAACCTCACATTGGCCTTTTTCCAAGCAAGGTTCATCCCATAATCTGCCCTGCAAGCAGAGTGTCAGTCTGTGTAGATTCCACAGACAACAGGACAGAACTCCTTCAGCATGGTTGTCTGGCTTGAGATCCTTAGTATGGTTGCCTTCAACTAGCTTGAAAGTGAGGCCTTTGTAGTTTGGACATCCGCTTACCTGAGAGCCATTTCAGCATATATAGTAAAAATTCCTTCACTTGTTTCCACCCAGTTTCGAACTGGGGACCTTTCGCGTGTGAGGCGAACGTGATAACCACTACACTATGGAAACCTGTCATGAGAAGCTTGCATGTTAAAAAACTTATATGTAAAAGAGAGCTAGATGCTCTTAGCACAGCAAGCAATTTATACTTTCTGTCAAAAGCAGACCGCTGTTTCTGCTCGGTTTCGAACCGAGGACTTTTCGCGTGTTAGGCGAACGTGATAACCACTACACTACAGAAACCTCACATTGGCTTTTGTGGCCTTTTTCCAAGCAAGGTTCATCCCATAATCTGCCCTTCAAGCAGATTGTTAGTCTGTGTAAATTCCACAGACAACAGGACAGAGCTCATTCGGCTTGGTAGTCTTGCTTGAGATCCTTGGTACAATTGCCTTCAACTAGCTTGCAAGTAAGGCTTTTGTAGCGTGGACATCTGCTTACCTGAGAGCAGAGTGTAGGTCCGTGTAAATTCCACAAACAACAGGACAGAGCTCATTCGTCTTGGTAGTCTGGCTTGAGATCCTTAGTATGATTGCCTTCAACTAGCCTGAAAGTGAAGCCTTTGTAGTGTGGACATCTGCTTGCCGGAGAGCCATTTCAGCATGTTTAGTTTAAAAAAAGGCTCCATTTGTTTCTGCCCAGTTTCGAACTGAGGACCTTTCGCGTGTAAAGCGAACGTGATAACCACTACACTACAGAAACCTCACATTGGCCTTTTTCCAAGCAAGGTTCATCCCATAATCTGCCCTGCAAGCAGAGCGTCAGTCTGTGTAGATTTCACAGACAACAGGACAGAACTCCTTCAGCATGGTTGTCTGGCTTGAGATCCTTAGTATGGTTGCCTTCAACTAGCTTGAAAGTGAGGCCTTTGTAGTGTGGACATCCGCTTACCTGAGAGCCATTTCAGCATATATAGTAAAAATTGCTTCACTTGTTTCCACCCAGTTTCGAACTGGGGACCTTTCGCGTGTGACGCGAACGTGATAACCACTACACTATGGAAACCTGTCGTGAGAAGCTTGCATGTTAAAAAACTTATATGTAAAAGAGAGCTAGATCCTCTTAGCACAGCAAGCAATTTATACTTTCTGTCAAAAGCAGACCGCTGTTTCTGCTCGGTTTCGAACCGAGGACCTTTCGCAAGTTAGGCGAACGTGATAACCACTACACTACAGAAACCTCACATTGGCTTTTGTGGCCTTTTTCCAAGCAAGGTTCATCCCATAATCTGCCCTGCAAGCAGATTGTTAGTCTGTGTAAATTCCACAGACAGGACAGAGCTCATTCGGCTTGGCAGTCTTGCTTGAGATCCTTGGTACAATTGCCTTCAACTAGCTTGCAAGTAAGGCTTTTGTAGCGTGGACATCTGCTTACCTGAGAGCAGAGTGTAGGTCTGTGTAAATTCCACAAATAACAGGACAGAGCTCATTCGTCTTGGTAGTCTGGCTTGAGATCCTTAGTATGATTGCCTTCAACTAGCCTGAAAGTGAAGCCTTTGTAGTGTGGACATCTGCTTGCTGGAGAGCCATTTCAGCATGTTTAGTTTAAAAAAAGGCTCCATTTGTTTCTGCCCAGTTTCGAACTGAGGACCTTTCGCGTGTAAAGCGAACGTGATAACCACTACACTACAGAAACCTCACATTGGCCTTTTTCCAAGCAAGGTTCATCCCATAATCTGCCCTGCAAGCAGAGTGTCAGTCTGTGTAGATTCCACAGACAACAGGACAGAACTCCTTCAGCATGGTTGTCTGGCTTGAGATCCTTAGTATTGTTGCCTTCAACTAGCTTGAAAGTGAGGCCTTTGTAGTGTGGACATCCGCTTACCTGAGAGCCATTTCAGCATATATAGTAAAAATTCCTTCACTGGGTTCCACCCAGTTTCGAACTGGGGACCTTTCGCGTGTGAGGCGAACGTGATAACCACTACACTATGGAAACCTGTCATGAGAAGGTTGCATGTTAAAAAACTTATATGTAAAAGAGAGCTAGATCCTCTTGGCACAGCAAGCAATTTATACTTTCTGTCAAAAGCAGACCGCTGTTTCTGCTCGGTTTCGAACCGAGGACCTTTCGCGTGTTAGGCGAACGTGATAACCACTACACTACAAAAACCTCACATTGCCTTTTGTGGCCTTTTTCCAAGCAAGGTTCATCCCATAATCTGCCCTGCAAGCAGATTGTTAGTCTGTGTAAATTCCACAGACAACAGGACAGAGCTCATTCGGCTTGGCAGTCTTGCTTGAGATCCTTGGTACAGTTGCCTTCAACTAGCTTGCAAGTAAGGCTTTTGTAGCGTGGACATCTGCTTACCTGAGAGCAGAGTGTAGGTCTGTGTAAATTCCACAAACAACAGGACAGAGCTCATTCGTCTTGGTAGTCTGGCTTGAGATCCTTAGTATGATTGCCTTCAACTAGCCTGAAAGTGAAGCCTTTGTAGTGTGGACATCTGCTTGCCGGAGAGCCATTTCAGCATGTTTAGTTTAAAAAAAGGCTCCATTTGTTTCTGCCCAGTTTCGAACTGAGGACTTTTCGCGTGTAAAGCGAACGTGATAACCACTACACTACAGAAACCTCACATTGGCCTTTTTCCAAGCAAGGTTCATCCCATAATCTGCCCTGCAAGCAGAGCGTCAGTCTGTGTAGATTCCACAGACAACAGGACAGAACTCCTTCAGCATGGTTGTCTGGCTTGAGATCCTTAGTATGGTTGCTTTCAACTAGCTTGAAAGTGAGGCCTTTGTAGTGTGGACATCCGCTTACCTGAGAGCCATTTCAGCATATATAGTAAAAATTCCTTCACTTGTTTCCACCCAGTTTCGAACTGGGGACCTTTCGCGTGTGAGGCGAACGTGATAACCACTACACTATGGAAACCTGTCATGAGAAGCTTGCATGTTAAAAAAACTTATATGTAAAAGAGAGCTAGATCCTCTTAGCACAGCAAGCAATTTATACTTTCTGTCAAAAGCAGACCGCTGTTTCTGCTCGGTTTCGAACCGAGGACCTTTCGCGTGTTAGGCGAACGTGATAACCACTACACTACAGAAACCTCACATTGGCTTTTGTGGCCTTTTTCCAAGCAAGGTTCATCCCATAATCTGCCCTGCAAGCAGATTGTTAGTCTGTGTAAATTCCACAGACAACAGGACAGAGCTCATTCGGCTTGGCAGTCTTGCTTGAGATCCTTGGTACAATTGCCTTCAACTAGCTTGCAAGTAAGGCTTTTGTAGCGTGGACATCTGCTTACCTGAGAGCAGAGTGTAGGTCTGTGTAAATTCCACAAACAACAGGACAGAGCTCATTCGTCTTGGTAGTCTGGCTTGAGATCCTTTGTATGATTGCCTTCAACTAGCCTGAAAGTGAAGCCTTTGTAGTGTGGACATCTGCTTGCCGGAGAGCCATTTCAGCATGTTTAGTTTAAAAAAAGGCTCCATTTGTTTCTGCCCAGTTTCGAACTGAGGACCTTTCGCGTGTAAAGCGAACGTGATAACCACTACACTACAGAAACCTCACATTGGCCTTTTTCCAAGCAAGGTTCATCCCATAATCTGCCCTGCAAGCAGAGCGTCAGTCTGTGTAGATTTCACAGACAACAGGACAGAACTCCTTCAGCATGGTTGTCTGGCTTGAGATCCTTAGTATGGTTGCCTTCAACTAGCTTGAAAGTGAGGCCTTTGTAGTGTGGACATCCGCTTACCTGAGAGCCATTTCAGCATATATAGTAAAAATTGCTTCACTTGTTTCCACCCAGTTTCGAACTGGGGACCTTTCGCGTGTGACGCGAACGTGATAACCACTACACTATGGAAACCTGTCGTGAGAACCTTGCATGTTAAAAAACTTATATGTAAAAGAGAGCTAGATCCTCTTAGCACAGCAAGCAATTTATACTTTCTGTCAAAAGCAGACAGCTGTTTGTGCTCGGTTTCGAACCGAGGACCTTTCGCGTGTTAGGCGAACGTGATAACCACTACACTACAGAAACCTCACATTGGCTTTTGTGGCCTTTTTCCAAGCAAGGTTCATCCAATAATCTGCCCTGCAACAAGATTGTTAGTCTGTGTAAATTCCACAGACAACAGGACACATCTCATTCGGCTTGGCACTCTTGCTTGAGATCCTTGGTACAATTGCCTTCAACTAGCTTGCAAGTAAGGCTTTTGTAGCGTGGACATCTGCTTACCTGAGAGCAGAGTGTAGGTCTGTGTAAATTCCACAAACAACAGGACAGAGCTCATTCGTCTTGGTAGTCTGGCTTGAGATCCTTAGTATGATTGCCTTCAACTAGCCTGAAAGTGAAGCCTTTGTAGTGTGGACATCTGCTTGCCGGAGAGCCATTTCAGCATGTTTAGTTTAAAAAAAGGCTCCATTTGTTTCTGCCCAGTTTCGAACTGAGGACCTTTCGCGTGTAAAGCGAACGTGATAACCACTACACTACAGAAACCTCACATTGGCCTTTTTCCAAGCAAGGTTCATCCCATAATCTGCCCTGCAAGCAGAGTGTCAGTCTGTGTAGATTCCACAGACAACAGGACAGAACTCCTTCAGCATGGTTGTCTGGCTTGAGATCCTTAGTATGGTTGCCTTCAACTAGCTTGAAAGTGAGGCCTTTGTAGTGTGGACATCCGCTTACCTGAGAGCCATTTCAGCATATATAGTAAAAATTTCTTCACTTGTTTCCACCCAGTTTCGAACTGGGGACCTTTCGCGTGTGAGGCGAACGTGATAACCACTACACTATGGAAACCTGTCATGAGAAGGTTGCATGTTAAAAAACTTATATGTAAAAGAGAGCTAGATCCTCTTGGCACAGCAAGCAATTTATACTTTCTGTCAAAAGCAGACCGCTGTTTCTGCTCGGTTTCGAACCGAGGACCTTTCGCGTGTTAGGCGAACGTGATAACCACTACACTACAGAAACCTCATATTGGCTTTTGTGGCCTTTTTCAAAGCAAGGTTCATCCCATAATCTGCCCTGCAAGCAGATTGTTAGTCTGTGTAAATTCCACAGACAACAGGACAGAGATCATTCGGCTTGGCAGTCTTGCTTGAGATCCTTGGTACAGTTGCCTTCAACTAGCTTGCAAGTAAGGCTTTTGTAGCGTGGACATCTGCTTACCTGAGAGCAGAGTGTAGGTCTGTGTAAATTCCACAAACAACAGGCCAGAGCTCATTCGTCTTGGTAGTCTGGCTTGAGATCCCTAGTATGATTGCCTTCAACTAGCCTGAAAGTGAAGCCTTTGTAGTGTGGACATCTGCTTGCCGGAGAGCCATTTCAGCATGTTTAGTTTAAAAAAAGGCTCCATTTATTTCTGCCCAGTTTCGAACTGAGGATCTTTCGCGTGTAAAGCGAACGTGATAACCACTAAACTACAGAAACCTCACATTGGCTTTTTTGGCCTTTTTCCAAGCAAGGTTCATCCCATAATCTGCCCTGCAAGCAGAGTGTCAGTCTGTGTAGATTCCACAGACAACAGGACAGAACTCCTTCAGCATGGTTGTCTGGCTTGAGATCCTTAGAATGGTTGCCTTCAACTAGCTTGAAAGTGAGGCCTTTGTAGTGTGGACATCTGCTTACCTGAGAGCCATTTCAGCATATATAGTAATAATTCGTTCACTTGTTTCAACCCAGTTTCGAACTGGGGACCTTTCGCGTGTTAGGCGAACATGATAACCACTACACTACAGAAACCTCACATTGGCTTTTGTGGCCTTTTTCCAAGCAAGGTTCATCCCATAATCTGCCCTGCAAGCAGATTGTTAGTCTGTGTAAATTCCACAGACAACAGGACAGAGCTCATTCGGCTTGGCAGTCTTGCTTGAGATCCTTGGTACAATTGCCTTCAACTAGCTTGCAAGTAAGGCTTTTGTAGCGTGGACATCTGCTTACCTGAGAGCAGACTGTAGGTCTGTGTAAATTCCACAAACAACAGGACAGAGCTCATTCGTCTTGGTAGTCTGGCTTGAGATCCTTAGTATGATTGCCTTCAACTAGCCTGAAAGTGAAGCCTTTGTAGTGTGGACATCTGCTTGCCGGAGAGCCATTTCAGCATGTTTAGTTTAAAAAAAGGCTCCATTTGTTTCTGCCCAGTTTCGAACTGAGGACCTTGCGCGTGTAAAGCGAACGTGATAACCACTACACTACAGAAACCTCGAATTGGCCTTTTTCCAAGCAAGGTTCATCCCATAATCTGCCCTGCAAGCAGAGTGTCAGTCTGTGTAGATTCCACAGACAACAGGACAGAACTCCTTCAGCATGGTTGTCTGGCTTGAGATCCTTAGTATGGTTGCCTTCAACTAGCTTGAAAGTGAGGCCTTTGTAGTGTGGACATCCGCTTACCTGAGAGCCATTTCAGCATATATAGTAAAAATTCCTTCACTTGTTTCCACCTGGGGACCTTTCGCGTGTGAGGCAAACGTGATAACCACTACACTATGGAAACCTGTCATGAGAAGCTTGCATGTTAAAAAACTTATATGTAAAAGAGAGCTAGATCCTCTTAGCACAGCAAGCAATTTATACTTTCTGTCAAAAGCAGACCGCTGTTTCTGCTCGGTTTCGAACCGAGGACCTTTCGCGTGTTAGGCGAACGTGATAACCACTACACTACAGAAACCTCACATTGACCTTTTTCCAAGCAAGGTTCATCCCATAATCTGCCCTGCAAGCAGAGTGTCAGTGTGTGTAGATTTCACAGACAACAGGACAGAACTCCTTCAGCATGGTTGTCTGGCTTGAGATCCTTAGTATGGTTGCCTTCAACTAGCTTGAAAGTGAGGCCTTTGTAGTGTGGACATCCGCTTACCTGAGAGCCATTTCAGCATATATAGTAAAAATTCCTTCACTTGTTTCCACCCAGTTTCGAACTGGGGACCTTTCGCGTGTTAGGCGAACATGATAACCACTACACTACAGAAACCTCACATTGGCTTTTGTGGCCTTTTTCCAAGCAAGGTTCATCCCATAATCTGCCCTGCAAGCAGATTGTTAGTCTGTGTAAATTCCACAGACAACAGGACAGAGCTCATTCGGCTTGGCAGTCTTGCTTGAGATCCTTGGTACAATTGCCTTCAACTAGCTTGCAAGTAAGGCTTTTGTAGCGTGGACATCTGCTTACCTGAGAGCAGAGTGTAGGTCTGTGTAAATTCCACAAACAACAGGACAGAGCTCATTCGTCTTGGTAGTCTGGCTTGAGATCCTTAGTATGATTGCCTTCAACTAGCCTGAAAGTGAAGCCTTTGTAGTGTGGACATCTGCTTGCCGGAGAGCCATTTCAGCATGTTTAGTTTAAAAAAAGGCTCCATTTGTTTCTGCCCAGTTTCGAACTGAGGAACTTTCGCGTGTAAAGCGAACGTGATAACCACTACACTACAGAAACCTCACATTGGCCTTTTTCCAAGCAAGGTTCATCCCATAATCTGCCCTGCAAGCAGAGTGTCAGTCTGTGTAGATTCCACAGACAACAGGACAGAACTCCTTTAGCATGGTTGTCTGGCTTGAGATCCTTAGTATGGTTGCCTTCAACTAGCTTGAAAGTGAGGCCTTTGTAGTGTGGACATCCGCTTACCTGAGAGCCATTTCAGCATATATAGTAAAAATTCCTTCACTTGTTTCCACCCAGTTTCGAACTGGGGACCTTTCGCGTGTGAGGCGAACGTGATAACCACTACACTCTGGAAACCTGTCATGAGAAGGTTGCATGTTAAAAAACTTATATGTAAAAGAGAGCTAGATCCTCTTAGCACAGCAAGCAATTTATACTTTCTGTCAAAAGCAGACCGCTGTTTCTGCTCGGTTTCGAACCGAGGACCTTTCGCGTGTTAGGCGAACGTGATAACCACTACACTACAGAAACCTCACATTGGCCTTTTTCCAAGCAAGGTTCATCCCATAATCTGCCCTGCAAGCAGAGTGTCAGTGTGTGTAGATTCCACAGACAACAGGACAGAACTCCTTCAGCATGGTTGTCTGGCTTGAGATCCTTAGTATGGTTGCCTTCAACTAGCTTGAAAGTGAGGCCTTTGTAGTGTGGACATCCGCTTACCTGAGAGCCATTTCAGCATATATAGTAAAAATTCCTTCACTTGTTTCCACCCAGTTTCGAACTGGGGACCTTTCGCGTGTGAGGCGAACGTGATAACCACTACACTATGGAAACCTGTCATGAGAAGGTTGCATGTTAAAAAACTTATATGTAAAAGAGAGCTAGATCCTCTTAGCACAGCAAGCAATTTATACTTTCTGTCAAAAGCAGACCGCTGTTTCTGCTCGGTTTCGAACCGAGGACCTTTCGCGTGTTAGGCGAACGTGATAACCACTACACTACAGAAACCTCACATTGGCTTTTGTGGCCTTTTTCAAAGCAAGGTTCATCCCATAATCTGCCCTGCAAGCAGATTGTTAGTCTGTGTAAATTCCACAGACAACAGGACAGAGCTCATTCGGCTTGGCAGTCTTGCTTGAGATCCTTGGTACAGTTGCCTTCAACTAGCTTGCAAGTAAGGCTTTTGTAGCGTGGACATCTGCTTACCTGAGAGCAGAGTGTAGGTCTGTGTAAATTCCACAAACAACAGGCCAGAGCTCATTCGTCTTGGTAGTCTGGCTTGAGATCCCTAGTATGATTGCCTTCAACTAGCCTGAAAGTGAAGCCTTTGTAGTGTGGACATCTGCTTGCCGGAGAGCCATTTCAGCATGTTTAGTTTAAAAAAAGGCTCCATTTGTTTCTGCCCAGTTTCGAACTGAAGACCTTTCGCGTGTAAAGCGAACGTGATAACCACTAAACTACAGAAACCTCACATTGGCTTTTTTGGCCTTTTTCCAAGCAAGGTTCATCCCATAATCTGCCCTGCAAGCAGAGTGTCAGTCTGTGTAGATTCCACAGACAACAGGACAGAACTCCTTCAGCATGGTTGTCTGGCTTGAGATCCTTAGTATGGTTGCCTTCAACTAGCTTGAAAGTGAGGCCTTTGTAGTGTGGACATCTGCTTACCTGAGAGCCATTTCAGCATATATAGTAATAATTCGTTCACTTGTTTCCACCCAGTTTCGAACTGGGGACCTTTCGCGTGTTAGGCGAACATGATAACCACTACACTACAGAAACCTCACATTGGCTTTTGTGGCCTTTTTCCAAGCAAGGTTCATCCCATAATCTGCCCTGCAAGCAGATTGTTAGTCTGTGTAAATTCCACAGACAACAGGACAGAGCTCATTCGGCTTGGCAGTCTTGCTTGAGATCCTTGGTACAATTGCCTTCAACTAGCTTGCAAGTAAGGCTTTTGTAGCGTTGACATCTGCTTACCTGAGAGCAGAGTGTAGGTCTGTGTAAATTCCACAAACAACAGGACAGAGCTCATTCGTCTTGGTAGTCTGGCTTGAGATCCTTAGTATGATTGCCTTCAACTAGCCTGAAAGTGAAGCCTTTGTAGTGTGGACATCTGCTTGCCGGAGAGCCATTTCAGCATGTTTAGTTTAAAAAAAGGCTCCATTTGTTTCTGCCCAGTTTCGAACTGAGGACCTTTCGCGTGTAAAGCGAACGTGATAACCACTACACTACAGAAACCTCACATTGGCCTTTTTCCAAGCAAGGTTCATCCCATAATCTGCCCTGCAAGCAGAGTGTCAGTCTGTGTAGATTCCACAGACAACAGGACAGAACTCCTTCAGCATGGTTGTCTGGCTTGAGATCCTTAGTATGGTTGCCTTCAACTAGCTTGAAAGTGAGGCCTTTGTAGTGTGGACATCCGCTTACCTGAGAGCCATTTCAGCATATATAGTAAAAATTCCTTCACTTGTTTCCACCCAGTTTCGAACTGGGGACCTTTCGCGTGTGAGGCGAACGTGATAACCACTATACTCTGGAAACCTGTCATGAGAAGGTTGCATGTTAAAAAACTTATATGTAAAAGAGAGCTAGATCCTCTTAGCACAGCAAGCAATTTATACTTTCTGTCAAAAGCAGACCGCTGTTTCTGCTCGGTTTCGAACCGAGGACCTTTCGCGTGTTAGGCGAACGTGATAACCACTACACTACAGAAACCTCACATTGGCCTTTTTCCAAGCAAGGTTCATCCCATAATCTGCCCTGCAAGCAGAGTGTCAGTGTGTGTAGATTCCACAGACAACAGGACAGAACTCCTTCAGCATGGTTGTCTGGCTTGAGATCCTTAGTATGGTTGCCTTCAACTAGCTTGAAAGTGAGGCCTTTGTAGTGTGGACATCCGCTTACCTGAGAGCCATTTCAGCATATATAGTAAAAATTCCTTCACTTGTTTCCACCCAGTTTCGAACTGGGGACCTTTCGCGTGTGAGGCGAACGTGATAACCACTACACTATGGAAACCTGTCATGAGAAGGTTGCATGTTAAAAAACTTATATGTAAAAGAGAGCTAGATCCTCTTAGCACAGCAAGCAATTTATACTTTCTGTCAAAAGCAGACCGCTGTTTCTGCTCGGTTTCGAACCGAGGACCTTTCGCGTGTTAGGCGAACGTGATAACCACTACACTACAGAAACCTCACATTGGCTTTTGTGGCCTTTTTCAAAGCAAGGTTCATCCCATAATCTGCCCTGCAAGCAGATTGTTAGTCTGTGTAAATTCCACAGACAACAGGACAGAGCTCATTCGGCTTGGCAGTCTTGCTTGAGATCCTTGGTACAGTTGCCTTCAACTAGCTTGCAAGTAAGGCTTTTGTAGCGTGGACATCTGCTTACCTGAGAGCAGAGTGTAGGTCTGTGTAAATTCCACAAACAACAGGCCAGAGCTCATTCGTCTTGGTAGTCTGGCTTGAGATCCCTAGTATGATTGCCTTCAACTAGCCTGAAAGTGAAGCCTTTGTAGTGTGGACATCTGCTTGCCGGAGAGCCATTTCAGCATGTTTAGTTTAAAAAAAGGCTCCATTTGTTTCTGCCCAGTTTCGAACTGAAGACCTTTCGCGTGTAAAGCGAACGTGATAACCACTAAACTACAGAAACCTCACATTGGCTTTTTTGGCCTTTTTCCAACCAAGGTTCATCCCATAATCTGCCCTGCAAGCAGAGTGTCAGTCTGTGTAGATTCCACAGACAACAGGACAGAACTCCTTCAGCATGGTTGTCTGGCTTGAGATCCTTAGTATGGTTGCCTTCAACTAGCTTGAAAGTGAGGCCTTTGTAGTGTGGACATCTGCTTACCTGAGAGCCATTTCAGCATATATAGTAATAATTCGTTCACTTGTTTCCACCCAGTTTCGAACTGGGGACCTTTCGCGTGTTAGGCGAACATGATAACCACTACACTACAGAAACCTCACATTGGCTTTTGTGGCCTTTTTCCAAGCAAGGTTCATCCCATAATCTGCCCTGCAAGCAGATTGTTAGTCTGTGTAAATTCCACAGACAACAGGACAGAGCTCATTCGGCTTGGCAGTCTTGCTTGAGATCCTTGGTACAATTGCCTTCAACTAGCTTGCAAGTAAGGCTTTTGTAGCGTGGACATCTGCTTACCTGAGAGCAGAGTGTAGGTCTGTGTAAATTCCACAAACAACAGGACAGAGCTCATTCGTCTTGGTAGTCTGGCTTGAGATCCTTAGTATGATTGCCTTCAACTAGCCTGAAAGTGAAGCCTTTGTAGTGTGGACATCTGCTTGCCGGAGAGCCATTTCAGCATGTTTAGTTTAAAAAAAGGCTCCATTTGTTTCTGCCCAGTTTCGAACTGAGGACCTTTCGCGTGTAAAGCGAACGTGATAACCACTACACTACAGAAACCTCACATTGGCCTTTTTCCAAGCAAGGTTCATCCCATAATCTGCCCTGCAAGCAGAGTGTCAGTCTGTGTAGATTCCACAGACAACAGGACAGAACTCCTTTAGCATGGTTGTCTGGCTTGAGATCCTTAGTATGGTTGCCTTCAACTAGCTTGAAAGTGAGGCCTTTGTAGTGTGGACATCCGCTTACCTGAGAGCCATTTCAGCATATATAGTAAAAATTCCTTCACTTGTTTCCACCCAGTTTCGAACTGGGGACCTTTCGCGTGTGAGGCGAACGTGATAACCACTACACTATGGAAAACTGTCATGAGAAGGTTGCATGTTAAAAAACTTATATGTAAAAGAGAGCTAGATCCTCTTAGCACAGCAAGCAATTTATACTTTCTGTCAAAAGCAGACCGCTGTTTCTGCTCGGTTTCGAACCGAGGACCTTTCGCGTGTTAGGCGAACGTGATAACCACTACACTACAGAAACCTCACATTGGCCTTTTTCCAAGCAAGGTTCATCCCATAATCTGCCCTGCAAGCAGAGTGTCAGTGTGTGTAGATTCCACAGACAACAGGACAGAACTCCTTCAGCATGGTTGTCTGGCTTGAGATCCTTAGTATGGTTGCCTTCAACTAGCTTGAAAGTGAGGCCTTTGTAGTGTGGACATCCGCTTACCTGAGAGCCATTTCAGCATATATAGTAAAAATTCCTTCACTTGTTTCCACCCAGTTTCGAACTGGGGACCTTTCGCGTGTTAGGCGAACGTGATAACCACTACACTATGGAAACCTGTCATGAGAAGGTTGCATGTTAAAAAACTTATATGTAAAAGAGAGCTAGATCCTCTTAGGACAGCAAGCAATTTATACTTTCTGTCAAAAGCAGACCGCTGTTTCTGCTCGGTTTCGAACCGAGGACCTTTCGCGTGT
>NW_027645767.1:0-1000 GCF_949357685.1 Gobio gobio
TCAACCCTCTGCAGGTTCGTTGTGGATCAGTGTGGTGAAGTGTGTGTCTGTCAGTAGCTGGGCACGTCTCCGCTGCACCTGTCGGCTCAGTTCGGCCATTATTCCACCACAGAGGTGCTGCTGCGGGCCGGAGTGAGCCGCGACGCCCGCACTAAAGTGGACCGGACTCCGCTGCATATGGCGGCCTCAGAGGGACACACACTCATCGTGGAGCTGCTGCTGAAGGTCAGCCCTTTCATACACTCGCCTGTAATTGGCCTAAGTGTCTCCTTTCATCATCCGGCGGAGCAACAATGGCCGCATTGAATAGAATAGAATATACTTTATTGTCCCATTCCTGGGAAATTTGTCAATTTGTCATCATGACACGGCCAGTGTACAATACATACATACATAAGAAACCTACATTCTAATTTATGAAATACAGCATATATATCAGACATAAGATTCCCTATTTAAAATTTTGGCACAAAATAACTTACACTTCAAAACCCTAAATCGTCTCCTTGATGGTCACAAATGGAAATGAATGTGTAGAATGTGTGTATCATCAGCAACAATTTTCTTAGCTTGCTTAAAAATAGATGCCTCGCACAGCTCTTGTGTGGGTCGTTTATCCTCCAACCCTATCATTTTATGAGCTGTGTGTACTAATCGTGCTAATTTCGTGATACCATACCTTATTAAACTTTCAAATACGGACTGATAAAACACAAACAAGATCTTCTGATTCACCCCAAACACTTTTAACCTTCGCAAGAAGTATAACCTTTGCTGAAATCTAGAGCACAGACTGTCAAAGGGTTTGTTCACCCAAAAATGTAAATTGTGTGATTAATGACTGAGCCTCATGTGGTTGGACACCCGTCAGACCTCCGTTCATCTTCAGACACAAATGAAGATATTTTAGTGTAAATCTGATGCTCTGAAAGGCCTCCATTGGCTCAACTTTACACTCTCAAGACCCTTAAAAGACACTAAAGACTAAAGTTACAAAGTC
>NW_027645766.1:0-40000 GCF_949357685.1 Gobio gobio
AAAACATCCCCAACAACCCATTTCTAAAAATATATTTTTATTTTAATCATATCTATGCACAGGATTTAGAAAGCCCATCGCTATATAAATAAATAATAAACCTGCCTTGCCTTGTAATGAAGAAAAGAGCTGTGGTGTTGTCGTGATTGACTCCGGAGGTTTGATCAGTCGCTGATCTGCGGTCAAATGTGTTCCCTCACAACCCACACCGCGCGCACACACACACACACGTGCACGCGCCTGTTTGTCCTGCGCTCATTGGTTCGCGGCGCGATGGCATCGGCTGAGGAAAAGAGTTTCTGTATCACAGAAACGAAACTAAAACCGAGCGGTTTCCTCTGAAAAGAGACTGGGTGTGTTAACGCGGACAACGCGAATGGATCAGGGCTGCTGCTGTACCTTTAAGGTTAAGATATATATATATATACTGGATCATATATATGCATACACAAGCAAACTCTTCTTTGAGAATAGTTCTCAATACAGACATCATTGTCAATTTTGCATCCATCCCATAGACAGACTCCCTTTGAATAAGCTTTAATCATGGCCTAACCCTAACCTCAGAGAGAATCCCACCAGCCAAAAGAATATAACAGTTTTTGTAGAATAGGAGCATGGCAAAGGTGACATCATTCATTCATTTCCCTACAATATGATTGGTTCTTCATAATTCAGCAAACCCTTTTGTTACTAGGTTAAAAAACGCATCTGGATTTCATGATTACTACACTTTGTTACTCAACGTCATGAGTTTAGATACATTTAGATATATGTCTAGTTTCATTTCCCCCTTTAGGTATGATTTCAGATATGATAGTCATGACTAATTTATAATGTATTAATAAATGTGTGAGTCTGTGGTGAATAAATGAACTTGTGTAGGCGAGGGATCTCCTTCAATCAACACTAGGGTGACCACCATCAAACAAACCAAATGTGGGACGATTACTAAGTTTGTGTGGGACAATGTGCTGGCATGTTACCAACACTAAAACATAACCTGAAACTGTTGCATAATCTTAAATTCAACATCACTGAGCCCAAAGGCAGCAGGCATCATGCAGATAACTACTTTTGAAAACAGTTCTGACCAAGTGCAACTAAAATCCAACTAAATAAATAATGAAACAAATAAAACAACATTAAATTAGTTCATCTTATATATGAATTGATATATATAATATATATATAAAAAATGTTTGGGGGGGGATTGCAGTTTTTATATATATTATAATATATATATATATTCATTTATATACAGAACTATCCATTCGTTTTCTGACAGGGAACACATGGAACGAATCACCGCTCCACATTTTGATTGACAGCCGTCACAACCTACTAGTGACCGTGTTTACTCCTTTCTTTTCAACCATTGGATATGGTTTAAAAAACGGCTTTTGTATTTGTGTAAGGCGGGATGTTACTTCTGACGAAGCGCTGTTAAATATAGGTGAAAAACGATGCCGCAAAAATAATAAATAAAATGCTTTCTTAAAAAGGCAAAAGAACGCATGCATGTTTTCTCAATATGATCATTAAAAATCAACAGACTGGTGAAAATGCGGGACATTTTCTCAATATGTGACATGCGGGACAAGGGGTGAAAATGCTGTGCAGTACAACGCAAAGCGGGACAGGTGGTCACCCTAATCAACACTGCAGCCGTATTCACAGAAACTCATGTAGGAATAAATGATCAAAGTAAAGGACGATTATTGCGGAACGATCAGGTGGATTAATACTAATATTGAACATGCACAAAACTACACATGTAAATATTGGCATTATGATTTATTCTGATCAAAGAAGCCAATGGCACTCGAGCTGTGCAAGGGTTTGAGCTCACGTGGTTCAGAATACGAAGCTTCGGACGCCACAGGTCACAGGGTCATGGCAAACCCAGCTCTGGTGCAGTGCTTCAGTGTGACACGATTCTTTTATTGATACAAGCTTTGAAGCCTTGGTGCACAACGTCACATCACTAGTACAAATTGTGTGATGTATAGAATATTACAGAAGTTTATTTGTGCCATGTGGTGCATGTTGGGATTTAGGCCTACCTGCATTGCCTGTGGATATTAATCATGAGGATAGGACTGTTTTCTGCTTGTTTCTGGAATTGGTTTGGGCTTTTATCAGTATTGAATAACTATTTACATCTACATCGTCTACAAGGTTTCTTCTTGTCATATAAGCATCACCACATTCATTGCCTGCAACATCTCAGGCTTGTATCATAACTATTCATTCATTTCAGGTGAAGCGAGTAACACTGATGATCTCTGTTAGTGGGTGGGATATATTAGGCAGCAAGTGAACATGTTGTCCTCAGAGTTGATGTGTTAGAAGCAGGAAAAATGGGCAAGCGTAAGGATTTGAGTGAGTTTGACAAGGGCCAGATTGTGATGGTCAGAGCATCTCCAAAACTGCAGCTCTTGTGGGGTGTTCGCGGTCTGCAGTGGTCAGGCTCTATCAAAAGTGCTCCAAGGAAGGACCAGTGGAGAACCGGCCACAGGGTCATGAAGGACCAGTGGAGAACCGGCCACAGGGTCATGAAGGACCAGTGGAGAACCGGCCACAGGGTCATGGAGGACCAGTGGAGAACCGCCCACAGGGTCATGAAGGACCAGTGGAGAACCGGCCACAGGGTCATGGAGGACCAGTGGAGAACCGGCCACAGGGTCATGAAGGACCAGTGGAGAACCGGCCACAGGGTCATGGAGGACCAGTGGAGAACCGGCCACAGGGTCATGAAGGACCAGTGGAGAACCGGCCACAGGGTCATGAAGGACCAGTGGAGAACCGGCCACAGGGTCATGAAGGACCAGTGGAGAACCGGCCACAGGGTCATGAAGGACCAGTGGAGAACCGGCCACAGGGTCATGGAGGACCAGTGGAGAACCGGCCACAGGGTCATGAAGGACCAGTGGAGAACCGGCCACAGGGTCATGGAGGACCAGTGGAGAACCGGCCACAGGGTCATGAAGGACCAGTGGAGAACCGGCCACAGGGTCATGAAGGACCAGTGGAGAACCGGCCACAGGGTCATGAAGGACCAGTGGAGAACCGGCCACAGGGTCATGAAGGACCAGTGGAGAACCGGCCACAGGGTCATGGAGGACCAGTGGAGAACCGGCCACAGGGTCATGGAGGACCAGTGGAGAACCGGCCACAGGGTCATGAAGGAGCAGTGGAGAACCGGCCACAGGGTCATGAAGGAGCAGTGGAGAACCGGCCACAGGGTCATGGAGGAACAGTGGAGAACCGGCCACAGGGTCATGGGCGGCGGAGGCTCATTGATGCCCGTGGGGAGTGAAGGCTGGCCCGTGTGGTCTGATCAAACAAACGAGCTACTGGAGCTCAAACTGCTCAAGAAGTTAATGCTGGTTCTGATAGAAAGGGGTCAGAATACACAGAGCATCTCAGTTTGTTGCGTATGGGGCGGCACAGCCGCTGACCAGTCAGGGTGCCCATGCTGACCCCTGTCCACCGCCCAAAGCACCAACAGTGGCCCGTAAGCATCAGAACTGGACCACGGAGCAATGGAAGAAGGTGGCCTGGTCTGATGATCACGTGTTCTTTCACATCACTCATTTCTACCTGCTCTTTAAGACGTCAGTTATAGAGGCATAGACATGTTTTAACATGCGTGTCTGGGAATGAGCTCATTTGCAAACACTGGTTTATTCCTGAATGTGTTGCACACACTGAAGAGGCGGTGTTTCTGGTGGCGCATATGGTCTTTTATTTTTGTCACTTTCTGCAAAATCAACAAACACAACGAGAGATTAGATTTGACAGTGTGTTGAAATGATTCTCCACTGCCCCCTAGTGTCACCCAGTGATGTTAAAATACACATCAGTATACTTAAAGGGATAGTTCACCCAAAAAAGAAAGTTCTGTCCTCATTTACAGAAGATATTTAGAAGAATGTTTGTTACCAAGCAGACAGAGCAACCATTGACTACCATAGTAGGGAAAAAAATACTATGGTAGTCAATGGTTGCTCTGTCTGCTTTGTTACAAACATTCTTCAAAATATCTTCTTTTGTGTTCAGCAGAACAAAGAAACTCATGCAGGTTTGGAACAACTTGAGGGTGAGTAAATGATGACCGAATTTTCTTTTTTGGGTGAACTATCCCTTTAACTAATAATAATAACAAAAACAATACATGCATAGGACTACTTGAATCTATATGACTACACCCTCCCCCAATAAAAAGCATCTCATCCCATGACTTGTTTTCTAGAAAACCGGGTCAGATTTGAAAGAAGGACCTTTTTCTCAAGTATGAAGAACATGCTAATAATCTCAAGAGCAGTTTTACAGTATAAAGAACCTTTTGAAAGATGGTGGAGGCACCAGATTCACATAGAGAAGGCTCTCAGGATGCATTAGAATCTTCAAAAGTTCCCATTTTCCCTCAGCGTCTTCCCAACAGCGACCGCATGACTTTGAGATCCATCTTTCCACACAGAGGATGATGACGGGACACAACTGTTACCAAAGCTGCAAGCGTGCACTGATGCGCGAGCCGGGGGTGAACACTTGTGCACAGGCGTGAACTCATTATGGTGCTCCGTTTGACAGATCATGAAGGGCGGTACTAGATGACATGATTAACTATAGCTCAGGAGACAGGGATAGTGTGCGGACGGGATCCAGGCGTCATGCTCGGGGTCCGTAGTAGTCTTCGTACGGCTCGCTGATGTTGGTGGTCGTCGGCCGCGGGATGCTGTAGTCTCTTCCAGCACTGAGTTCCTGAAACAGAAAACACACCGCAGATTGCACCATGTGACATCATCAGCGCGGCCGGATTGTGATTGGATGATGAGAACTCACGCTCATGAAGATTCCAGACGACGCCACGCCTTGACCTGCAACAGAAACACGTGACCTTTAACCTGTGCCCTACATAGGCAGCAACCAAAGATGCATTCTGGGATTGTGTTATTCAGGACAGAGGCTGTGAGATCAGGTATTTCCTGCCTAGAAACACCATAGCAACCTCCTAGTAACACCCTAGCAACCATGTAGAGCACCCTAGCAACTGTACAAACAAGAATAAGCCATATCTCAGCTCCACAACATCACACAGACGTGTTGGTTAGCTCTTTTGCAGTCACTTGCATCACATTTTCTTCAGGAAAACTACATTCTATCGGCTGAAAATGTTTTGAACGCTCAGAGAACATTCAGTTTTCATAACATAATGGAAACGTTGTTAGAACCTATTTTCTTATTAGCTGTGTCGGCGTCATGTGTCACATCATGATTCAACATGTTCAAAACAAGTGAATTTTGCAAACACTGGAACTAAAGTTTGTATGTTTTTAATTATGTTTAATATATATATTTGTGAGTTTTTTACTGATATGCTAGCCTAGAAATCTAGACGCACCCTAGCGGCAGCAAATCTAATTTGCCGCGAGTGTAGTCTAGACACTCTCGGTAGACCTGCGAGCTGGAAAAAACAAACTCTGGTCAGGCCAATCACAGCGTGTGTAGAGTCGGTGGGCGGGTTCGACATAATGACGGCACGTCACGGCAGAGTTGCGGAGGTTCTGCGTGCTACTCGTAAACACAGAAGCTGGCGAACGGCGCTCTTTTCAATCGGCTTTGGCCGCGACTCTGAAGGCTTTGAGTTAAGCTTTTCTTTGAGAAAAGAACAAAGAACGGCACTGAAGTCCTTCTTAAGAAAGGAAGATGTGTTCAGAGTTTTGCCGACCGGATACGGCGCTATCCAATTGCGTGCAGAGGGAATTTGAAAGACAACCGTTTATCCCGCCCCTCAGATTGAGCCCTGCCAATGGTGAGTTCCCAGACCCAACATCTTGATGTGGGCTTGTTAGGTTACTGATATGGATCTACAGTATATCGCTGAAATAAAGTCTAAAGCTTTCACAGTTTTCGAGATTCTGTCTCCCTACCTCTCCTCCCGTCCGCATCCGTCTGGAAGCCGCGGTTGTCCGAGCCTGTCTTCGGGTCGGCTGGAGCCGCTGGAGCCGTTGGGGCCACTGGAGCTGCTGGAGCCGCTGGGGCCACTAGAGCTGCTGGAGCCGTTGGAGCCGCTGGAGCCGTTGGGGCCACTGGAGCTGCTGGAGCCGCTGGGGCCACTGGAGCTGCTGGAGCCGTTGGAGCTGCTGGAGCCGTTGGAGCCGCTGGAGCCACTGGAGCCGCTGGAGCCACTGGTTGCGTTCTGGGGCTCGTCCAGCCTGTGAAGTCCAGAGGCGGGTCTTTGGCACGGGCTTCGCTCTTGCACATGAAGAAGACCCGAGTGAAGCCGTGCCCCAGCAGCACCCAGCCGTTAGCGGTCAGTGCCACGCTGATCACGGGGTCGTCCCAGCTGGGGCTGTGGCCCATGGCGCGGTTCCCGTACGTGAGGAGTGTGATCCAGACGAGCCAGATGCAGGCGCTCAGCAGCAGCGTGAGGACGAGCAGCCCGGCCTTCAGCTTGTTCCGCCGATGCGTGCGTCCGCTGTGGATGTAGCTGTAGGTGACGCACGCGCGCCGGAGGAAGCGCAGAGCCAACATCAGCGCCACGGCTAGCAGGACCAACACGTAAATCTGCAGCATGGCGAACTCTGGCTGTGAGACCTGGCATGTCCTCTTGTCCTGCACCAGCACGACCAGAAGCCACTCCGCCGCTATGATCACCTGCACCAGCGCCAGCACGGCGGTCACGCACACCTCCCTCCACCCCCGCGCCAGCGCCGCGCCCAGCAGGGCCAGCCCGCGCGCCAGCAGAGCGCCGAACACCACGCTGAACAGCACGCTGAACGCAAACACCCGCGCCGGGCACGTCTGCGGGGACAGCGAGATGATGAAGGAGTAGGGCAGAGCGAAGAGGCCGGCCGTGGCCAGCAGGAACAGCAGCAGCGCCGCCAGCGCACCGGACCGCCGGCAGGACGTGCAGGACCACAGCAGCAGAACCAGCATCAGCACCACACAGCTCACCAAGCCCAGCCCGGCCACAGCCTGAACCACCGCACCCCACGTGGAACACAGCGGCCAGAACACCTGATCCAGAGCGGAGCCGCAGCCCGCGGGCCTGGAGCCGTTCGACCGCTGGACCTGCTCCAGAACATCCATGGAGATGCTGATGCTGACACTGACCCGCTGAGAAAGGTAATGATGATGAGGCGATGATGATGAGGTGATGAGGTGATGATGATGATAAGGATGATGAGGATGATGATGTTGATGATGAGGATGATGATGAGGTGATGAGGTGATGAGGTGATGATGATGATGATGATGAGGACGACGTGATTTTCTCTCTTATGCTCTCGGTGATCTACAGGAAAGACAGAGTTTATCAACTTTCAGTGGCTTTTGCCTAAACTGATTTGATTCAAATCTATCTGTTCATCCATCCACCCACCTATCAATCCATCACCCATCCATCCATCCATCCATCAATCCAGCATCCATCCATCCATCCATCCATTTATCAATTCATCATCCATCCATCCACCTATCAATCCATCATCCATCCATCCACTTATCAATTCATCATCCATCCATCCATCCAACCACCTATCAATCCATCCCTCCACCTATCAATCCATCATCCATCCATCCATCCATCCACCTATCAATCCATCCACCCACCCACCCACGCATCCATCCATCCATTCATCCACCTATCAATCCATCCATCCATCCACCCACAAACCCACCCACCCATCCATCCACCTATCAATCCATCCCTCCACCTATCCATCCATCCATCCATCCACCCATCCATCCACCTATCAATTCACCATCCATCCTTCATCCATCCACCCACCCACCCATCCATCCATCCATCCATCCATCAACCTATCAATCCATCCACCCACCCACGCATCCATCCATCCATCCATTCATCCACCTATCCATCCATCCATCCACCCACAAACCCACCCACCCATGCATCCACCTATCAATCCATCGATCCATCCACCCACCCATGCATCCATAGAATAGAATAGAATAGAATAGAAAACTTTATAGTCATTGTACAGCTGTACAACAAAATTTTGTCTCATTTTGAAAGTGCATACACATAAGAAACTGTACAATTAAACAAAAGTAACCCGTGCAAATATGACAGATATATGCAGTAAAGTGCAGATATGTGCAGACATTTGATTGCATACCTGTGTATACAATGGTAATGTAACATTTGTTAGGTGGAATTTAGAGCTTGCACTGCCATTGCATAAAAACTGTTTTTGAGTCGGTTCGTCCTGGTTCTAATTGATCTGTACCGTCATCTGGCGGTTATGGTGAGGGACTGGCAGTGTTAGAGAAAAGCTAAACACATGTAGCGGCGCTACTAACATAACTACATTTGCAGTAGCTACACTATAGCTCAGATGCTTTTACAAACAGTGTAGCTTTTCCAGGAGCGAACACCACATTCTGTTTTTGAGAGTTTAACACGCGTGTTTGCCGTCATCCGTGTCTCAGAGCGGCTCTGTTCACAGTAAATGAGCTTCATCACTGCGTGTGCTGAGAGTTTAACACGCGTGTTTGCCGTCATCCGTGTCTCAGAGCGGCTCTGTTCACAGTAAATGAGCTTCATCACTGCGTGTGCTGAGAGTTTAACACGCGTGTTTGCCGTCATCCGTGTCTCAGAGCGGCTCTGTTCACAGTAAATGAGCTTCATCACTGCGTGTGCTGAGAGTTTAACACGCGTGTTTGCCGTCATCCGTGTCTCAGAGCGGCTCTGTTCACAGTAAATGAGCTTCATCACTGCGTGTGCTGAGAGTTTAACACGCGTGTTTGCCATCATCCGTGTCTCAGAGCGGCTCTGTTCACAGTAAATGAGCTTCATCACTGCGTGTGCTGAGAGTTTAACACGCGTGTTTGCCATCATCCGTGTCTCAGAGCGGCTCTGTTCACAGTAAATGAGCTTCATTACTGCGTGTGCTGAGAGTTTAACACGCGTGTTTGCCATCATCCGTGTCTCAGAGCGGCTCTGTTCACAGTAAATGAGCTTCATCACTGCGTGTGCTGAGAGTTTAACACGCGTGTTTGCCGTCATCCGTGTCTCAGAGCAGCTCTGTTCACAGTAAATGAGCTTCATCACTGCGTGTGCTGAGAGTTTAACACGCGTGTTTGCCCACTGACATTTACTTCCTGCACTGATCTGTTAGATTGGTCAGTTTGAGAGATATATTTGAGTACAGTACTGTTTGTATTGCATGATGTTGTTTTAAACCCCAAACCTTTTAATTAAAACAGTATTTATTAACAATTATTTGGTTGTTTGTAATATTCAATGTCATTGTTAAAAAAGTAAGTAAAAGTAGCTTAAATTCCCAATCCCGGCGGGAAATGACCAGTCAGTGTTAAAAACAAACGTTCGAACAGTATGTTCTCCACTTTCATTTGATCCTTTCTTTATGACCTTTAACCTTCACTCGTAACTCGCTCCGTCTGTGGCACAGACCGCCGCCTAGCAACCCCCTAGCAACCAGCCAGCGTTTTGCAGTGGTGTGTGTTCTCAGGTTTGTGCAGCGCTGAAGCTGACGGGTGTGTGTTCTTCCTCTCCAGGACAAAAGCGCAGTTGTGGCGCCGCTATCAGTGATTTTATCTTCTGGCTTTAACAAAGGTCTTTCCTGCTTCATACACTGCCCGTCTTCACTCTTTCACACCTCTCACATCGCTTCTGTCGTTTATTAAACTCTTTTAAAAAGACTTGAAACCAGCATCTAATGAACATGAGGAAATCTGATCATCTGATTGAAGGAAACCCTTGAGTAACAATCCATAAAAAGAGTGAAAAGAGACGTCTACCACACACACACACACACACACAAACACACACACACTCACACACACACACACACACACACACACACACACACACACACACACACACACACACACACACACACACACACACACACACACACACACACACACACACACACACACTCACACTCACACACACACACACACACACACACACACACACACACAAACACACACACACACACACACACAGCAGCATGATGTCTCGCTCATAGTCATCAATATATTGTGGCCTGATTTCATTCATTCATCGTCTGTCAGATTCATAGTATTAAGAGATGAAAGTGTCGTACCTGTCGCCCGTCGCTCCGTCCATCACAGACTCACACACACACACACACACACACACACACACACACTCACACACACACACACACACACACACACACACACACACACACACAGCAGCATGATGTCTCGCTCATAGTCATCAATATATTGTGGCCTGGTTTCATTCATTCATCGTCTGTCAGATTCATAGTATTAAGAGATGAAAGTGTCGTACCTGTCGCCCGTCGCTCTGTCCATCACAGACTCACACACACACACACACACACACGCTTTCTCTCAGGTGTGGGTAAATGGGAGGAGCGGAGATTAAATCATCAGGTCATTTTCTACTCTTCCTGATTTCACACACACACACACACACACACACACACACACACACACACACACACACACACACACACACACACACACACACACACACACACACTGTTCATCACATCACTCTCAGAGTGTTTCATATGACGGTCTTTAATCATGTTCAGCATCCGCAATGAATTCAACAGAGTTACTGAAAATAGAAACTTTAATTGGGTTTCTACTCCGGCAATCACACATGACACATTCAGTAATATAAATGTGTTTATGGGAGGGGCTCTACGAGAGGAAGTGATGTCGCTGTTACAGGAAAAGTGGGGCGGAGTCACAGCTAGGGGTGTGGATTGACAGCTGGGGTGTGGTTGTCGTCTTATCACAACATATACAAAATATAAAATATTATATAATAATAATAATAATAGCAATCATATCAATAATGACAAAATCCATATGTTGAATCAGTCCTTTACCATCACACGTCATAACCACACGACAACATCAAATCAAAGGGGCGGGGCCGCGAGGCGAGAGGGGGTGGAGTCAAAGGCGGTGATGTGGAGGAGGCGGAGCTTAGATAATGCCGTATTTGGCCAGATCGCTGAGCTCCATGTCTCCGAACGCTTCCCATGGGCACACGACGGTGATATCTGTCACGGGATGAGATGCAGACGTTAGCAGGACACACAAAACACCACATCCTCATTACTGTGTGTGTGTACTGGGACTGACCTGTGCCCAGACCCTCCATGCCAGGGATGTCATCGCCGAACCTGCAGACGAGAGGGAGCGACCAGTGAGTGTGTGTGAGGGCGTGTGTGTGAGGGAGTGTGTGAGTGTGTGTGTCTGTACCCTTTCTGCCCGGGTTTGGGGGCCTTGCTCTTGAAGGTTCGCGCCTGCCTCTGCTTGAACTTGGGCGGCCCTTTCTTGGGCGTGGTGGGGCCGGTGGTGCCCGCGGGCGTGGCCAGAGCGCTTCCTGCGGGAGGAGCGGAGTTCATGTCTGAAACACACAGCCACAGCAGCCGTTACCACACGCGTCCGGGATTACGGGATCAGCGGAGATTCCTCTCCTTCCAGGACGCCGTTCCTTCTCACGTAATAAAGCAGTGACCGATACCTGACGGTCAGCCGTAATCACCAAATAAAGCCAGATTATACTCTCACAGTAATCCACATCTAACTCTGTTTTTCATGTTGCCTTATTAAGACAGTTAATCTCATTAACATAACAGACTTAAGAGATTTCCTTCATCCGACGGATCGCACGGTGGCAGAGATAAACATCTGAGACGCCTGTCTGTCAGAAACATGAAGAAACTATCCTCAATAACACAAAGATCAACCACATGTTTAACATCTAATCCTGAAAACATACTCCTAGTGCTTGATACATTATTATTACTTAATAATAATACTTATTCATCACACACACACTGTACCTACTGTATTTATTCAATACTAATGTTTATTCCAAATGTTACCAGTGAGATTTCAGTGAACTCTACAGTGGCCATTCTGACTAGTCATAACATAAGACGAGTAAAAAAGCAGTTGTAACTAGTAAGATAAGAAATGTTACTAGTTACAATTAAAAAAGGCACTAGTGTCTAATGAATAACTAATAATATCTTTAAAAAAGGCACTAGTGTCTAATGAATAACTAATAATATCTTTAAAAAAGGCACTAGTGTCTAATGAATAACCAATAATATCTTTAAAAAAGGCACTAGTGTCTAATGAATAACTAATAATATCTTTAAAAAAGGCACTAGTGTCTAATGAATAACCAATAATATCTTTAAAAAAGGCACTAGTGTCTAATGAATAACTAATAATATCTTTAAAAAAGGCACTAGTGTCTAATGAATAACTAATAATATCTTTAAAAAAGGCACTAGTGTCTAATGAATAACTAATAATATCTTTAAAAAAGGCACTAGTGTCTAATGAATAACTAATAATATCTTTAAAAAAGGCACTAGTGTCTAATGACTGTCAGACTGTTGCCTCTGGCTTGGCGTGCTCAGTTGGGGACACTAAATTTTTCAACTAAACATCGAAATACATCTAAATAATAAACTAAATTAACCATTTAAACTAAATTACTGATCAAATTATTGATCTAAAGCCCACACTGTCACTGTATGATACTTGAAATTTTTCCAGAATGGCTATACAGCTGAATAAAATTATGCTGCATTATTTTCCTGTTTAACACTGTAAAGCTGCTTTGAAACAATCTACATTGTTAAAAGCGCTATATAAATAAAGTTGACTTGACTTGACTAATGAATAACTAATAATATCTTTAAAAAAGGCACTAGTGTCTAATGAATAACTAATAATATCTTTAAAAAAGGCACTAGTGTCTAATGAATAATTAATAATATCTTTAAAAAAGGCACTAGTGTCTAATGAATACGTACTAATAGCATGAAAATAGATACCAGTTTGGTTTGAGGATTAAAGGATTAAAAACTAAGACGTAATAGAGCGAGAGATTGGGAACAGAGTCTCTCTCTCTGGAGTAAAGAGTGAAATCTGCGTCTGTACCTGCGTCTGCTGTCCGTGAGCGGCGTGTGTGTGTGTGTTCGTCTCTCTCTCCGTCTGTGGAATGAGGCTGTTTGTGTCTCTCCGACTCTCTTATAGTCTCACTGAGGGTCAGAGAGCAGCTCCGCCCCAGCCGTCAGGCTCCTGTTAGGGAAACACTAATTGACTTAATGCTCTTTAGACTGTGTGTGTGTGTGTGTATGTGTGTGTGTGTGTGTGTGTGTGTGTGTGTGTGTGTGTGTGTGTGTGTGTGTGTGTGTGTGTGTGTGTGTGTGTGTGTGTGTGTGTGTGTGTGTGTGTGTGTGTGTGTGTGTGCACGCACTCATGACCCTTTAATCTCTGAGCTATGGTCTCGTTTCCTGAACATGTGAGAAGATGCAGCGTCTCCCTTCACACACACACACACACACACACACACACACACACACACACACACACACACACACAGAATGATGTTGGACACACTCCTGAACATTCAGCAGTGAATTACAGATCTAGATCATGTTTAGACCAGACAGTTCTCATAAAGCATCATTGATAAGGTGATGTTGAAGAATCGACTGTACCTTTGCCTTTTACACATGAATGTGGCAGTGGTTTCAGTATCGATGTTGAGAAATATAGAGTATGGCTTTAATGTCAGCTTAGTTTTTTTTCTACTGTAGTTGAAACTGACTGGCGTGTGCCGTGAGTGTGTGAGCGCGGCTCTTTCTGTCACAGTTCAGGGATGTGTTTCAGAAGAGCTTCAGGAGTGTGTACATGAGGCCTGTGAAGCTGTGGATCAGTGCAGATGTGTGTGTGTGTGTGTGTGTGTCGTCTGAGGATGCGGCTCATCATCTGGGTTAATAATCGAGGCTAATCTGCTATGAACTAGCGCTAAACAATCTCTGAGCTCTGACAGAGAGAGCCAAGGGTGACGCACCTCTCACAACTCATGGCCCTCCAATGCCTGTCTAAAAACATCCCAGGACCACCTTTACAAATATGTTTCCCTGTGCACGAAACAGTGCTTCTGGCGCTCAATCTGGGATTTGTTTAACACACCTCAGTGAACCAACAGAAAGTGTTCTTGACTGAACCCAGTATCTCTCACACACATCCACAGCCACACATCTGCTTTTCAGAAAACCATCCATATTACAGTGACGTTACTGCATCTGATCGAACAATCAGTCTGACGCTGTGTTGCAATATTTAAACATGAATGAGCTTTTAGATAATGCCCTAAACTACAGACTAAACCAAACCAGACTACTATACAGTTAATAATGTGCTTCACACTGCAAAAAATGCTTTTCTTACTTAGTATTTTTGTCTTGTTTTCAGTCCAAATATCTAAAAAAAATTACATTAAGAAGCATTTACAAGACAAGCAAAGTTTTTGTCTTGTTTTAAGGGAAAATAACTCAAAATTAGTTTTTGCTTAAAATAAGCGAATAATCTGCCAATGAGGTAAGCAAAATAATCTTAATTCAAAGAGAAAACAAGATTATTTTGTTTACCCCATTGGCATATTATTTAGCTTATTTTAAGCAAAAAAATGTTGCACCTGCTTGTGCTACGTGATCGCTCGTTGTGCTGCTTGAGTCAGAAACTATCCAGTGCCTCGAAATGATTCGCAGGACACCGGTTACCAATAATGATAGTATTTTGTTTTAGAAAAGCTGAACAGAACCGATAGCACAGCATACTAGCCTCTATCATTCCCCCCATGAATGCAAGGAAACATTGCATTTTCTGTCTATTTTTAGGAACTTTAGAAGAGAGTGTTCCGTCGAACTTCTTCTGTGCTAGGACGCCATGGCTACAATTATGAATAAAACATAAACGTGTATCTCGCTTGTACTCACAGCACCGTATGTCGGGTAAGGTTTGCATGCACATAGCACTAATTTAATTCCGTACTCAATCCGACCGGTTTTACATAAAGAGTGCATTCTGTACAGCAACTGAATCACAGCACGGGAACACAATTATTCAAATCTTTCATGAATACAGTAAATGAGCAGAGAACGATCCCTTTATAAACGCATGAAACCGCTTCAGTTCAGCTAAACTCCTACACTAGCGGAAACTGTTATAGCCTAATCTGAATTCACCGAATCATGAATCTATTGCATGTTCTTCATTGGTCGAATGTATTCACTAGCAGGCAGGATTAGCAGAGAACAACGATCGATTGTGTGTAAACTTCTCCAATTGGTCATTGCATTCAAGCGCTATACAGACATTCAGTCTGTGATTGGCTACGCTCAACACTGCACTTTTTAGAGGCAGGAAGTGGAAACACAATATACAGGGGAGCAAATATAACGTTGACTATTTGGCACAGTCTGCACATGTGTATTGATTCCTGGGCCACACCGCAAATGACAAGAGTTCTCTCGCAGTGAGCTTTTCTCTTCACTAAAGCTGCCACACAATCATTGTGATTTGTTGCTTTTCATGATCCTGATGTCCCACTGTGGGAGCTCGGCTGCATTAATGTCAGACTGTACGATATCAGACGCACACGAGAACTTGTCTGGAGTTTTACATCAACCCATTCACATTGAATTCATTTATTTGTCTCAGACCGCCAAACGTGATGACTCTCGCATTGGTTATCTTTTTCATTGGTTCGGTTGCTTTGCAGGGCTCTGTCTATGTCTACTACAGTATCACATCAGACAGAGAATTGTAGTGTCACTGAGGAAAAATTACACTCATTCACTGCTATAGGAGAAGAAGAATTGACTAAACTCATTAAATCATCTAAATCAACAACATGTATGCTCGACCCTATACCGACTAGGCTATTAAAAGAGATGCTACCAGAGGTCATAGATCCTCTTCTTAATATCATTAATTCATCTTTGTCATTAGGATATGTACCGAAAACTTCTAAGTTGGCTATTATTAAACCACTTATTAAAAAAACGCAACTTTAGTCAATTATAGACCAATCTCAAATCTACCCTTTCTGTCAAAAATACTTGAAAAGGCAGTGTCTTCACAATTATGTTCCTTTTTAGAAAGAAATGGTATCTGTGAGGATTTCCAGTCAGGATTTAGACCGTATCATAGTACTGAGACTGCTCTCATCAGAGTTACAAATGATTTGCTCTTATCATCCGATCGTGGCTGTATCTCTCTATTAGTGTTACTCGATCTTAGCGCTGCATTTGATACTATCGACCACAACATTCTTCTGAATAGACTCGAAAATTATGTAGGTATTAGTGGAATGCATTATCATGGTTTAAATCATACCTATGCGACCGTTATCAGTTTGTAGCAGTAAATGAAGAGATGTCACATCGATCGCAAGTTCAGTATGGAGTACCACAAGGCTCAGTGCTAGGACCGCTACTCTTCACCCTGTACATGCTACCACTGGGAGATATCATTAGGAAGCATGGCGTTAGTTTTCATTGTTATGCTGACGATACTCAGCTCTATATTTCTTCACGCCCTGAAGAAACTTACCAATTCACAAGATTAACGGAATGCAGAGCTGATATAAAACATTGGATGACCGGTAATTTCCTGCAACTCAATTCAGAAAAAACAGAATTTTTAATTATTGGACAAAAAAGCTCCACAAGTAGTAGCCTAGAATACTGCCTAACACTTGATGGCTGTTCTGTCAAGTCCTCGTCGTCAGTGAGGAACCTGGGTGTGCTCTTTGATACCAATCTTTCGTTTGAAAGCCACGTTTCTAGCATCTGTAAAACTGCTTTCTACCATCTTAAAAATATATCTAAATTACGGCACATGCTCTCAATGCAAAATGCTGAACAATTAGTTCATGCGTTCATGACCTCAAGGCTAGATTATTGTAATGCTCTACTGGGTGGTTGCCCTGCTCGCTTAATAAATAAACTCCAGCTGGTCCAAAACGCAGCAGCTCGAGTTCTTACTAGAACCAGGAAGTATGACCATATTAGCCCAGTTCTGTCAACACTGCACTGGCTGCCTATTAAACATCGCATAAATTTTAAAATCTTACTTATTACTTACAAAGCACTAAATGGTTTAGCTCCCCAGTACTTGAGCGAGCTCTTAACATATTATACTCCATCACGTCTACTGCGGTCTCTAAACTCTGGCCAGTTGATCATACCGAGAATATCTAAATCAACTGCAGGCGGTCGATCCTTTTCCTATTTGCACCTAAACTCTGGAACAGTCTTCCTAACATTGTTCGGGAAGCAGATACACTCTGTCAGTTTAAATCTAGACTAAAAACACATCTCTTTACTGTGGCATACACATAAAACACTTTTTCAATGAAATGATTGTTAGGCTGCATTAACTAGGTCAGCTGGAACCGGGAACACTTCCCATAACACCTGATGTACTCGTGACATCATCAGAAGAATGGCATCTACGCTAATGATAGTCTCTCTGTTTTATCCCGAGGTTTACTGCAGTCAGCCGGATCCGGGCCGTATCCAGATCAGATGGTGGACCTGCGCCCAGAGAAGACCAACACATGACCCTGAAGTGTCTGAGAGACCGTGATTAGACTCCCCCTGAAACTGCCACATCGACACGGCATCTCAATAAACCCGTCTCCGGCGTGTTGACTCAGATTGTTCGAATATTACAATTAAATAATACTTAAATCGATATGTCATCCTCAATAAACCCGTCTCCAGCGTGTTGCCTCCGATCATTCGAATATTGCACTTTAATAATTATTTAATCAACATCATCCTCAATAAACCCGTCTCCAGCATGTTGCCCCCGGTCCCTCGAATATTCTGATCTATTATGACCTCCGAGCTGTAAAACTGCCAGAATAATAATAATAATACGCTGTTTGTTAATTGGCCAGAGGAGAACTATCACCCCGACTGAGCCTGGTTTCTCCAAGGTTTATTTTTCTCCATTAGGTCACCTGATGGGGTTTTGGTTTCCTTGCCACTGTTGCCTCTGGCTTGGCGTGCTCAGTTGGGGACACTAAATTTTTCAACTAAACATCGAAATAAATCGGAATAATAAACTAAATTAACCATTTAAACTAAATTACAGATCGAATTATTGATCTAAAGCCCACACTGTCACTGTATGATAATTGAAATGAACTGATGACATCAGCGTTTTTTCCAGAATGGCTATACAGCTGAATAAAATTATGCTGCATTATTTTCCTGTTTAACACTGTAAAGCTGCTTTGAAACAATCTACATTGTTAAAAGCGCAATATAAATAAAGTTGACTTGACTTGACTATGTATTTTGATTATTTCTTTTACTCATCTGTCATGCCGTTCTGGTTTATTCTCTTCTGAGGGTTCTCTCGACAGGTTCTGATGGTGTTCTATCGAGCTGCGAGCGGGAGTCACGCCCAATGGTTTCGAATCCTCCAACTGAAGATGCTAAGAGCTGCGGTTCTCCAACTCATCTGTGCGTAGGACATTAGGTCAGATTGGTGCTCAGTGTGCGGAGTCAGCGTCCTCTGTCAAGGGCTGTCCTCAGCATTATACAGTCCTTCCAGAAAAATGCGACTTTTTTTTGTGATTGTTGCGGGCAAAAATCCTTGATTATGCGGCACGTTTTCTTAAAAAATGCGATGGAAAATGCAGGATATTTATGCGATAATAATTTTATGCGATAAAATTGCGGGAACTTGCAAAAACTGTGGTTTGATGAAAAAGAGAAAAAAAGCACTACATCACAGAAAGTGCTGGGAATATTTAAGTTCTCATCTTGTTTTATTGAAGACCTTAATAAACACATGGCTCAAATTTGCAAAACATTGAGTCAAACAAGTTCTGTAGCTTTACAAAAGGAATATGCTACAACTTCTGAAAAATTGAATAAATAACTTCCTGTTTTACAGAGTTAGCTTTACAAAACAGACATTTGAGTGCTTCCAATGCAGAAATCTCTTAAAGGGTTAGTTCACCCAAAAATGAAAATTCTTTTTTTAATGACCGACCCTCATGTTGTTGGACACCCGTAAGACCTCTGAAAGTGCGGCGTATTTGAAAAAATGTGGCCCCCGCATAAATATGCGGACTTTGGCTGATTATGCATTAAATCATGCAATCGCATAATCACGTTTTTCTGGAGGGACTGATTATAGTACAAGCAATATCTGACTCAAAATAAATCAAACGCTCAGCAAACTCAATGCAAATACTGGCGGTGGTATGTTTTCTCCTTTACTACTACTACTCATTGATCCTGTTTTTGTTAGTCTCTATAGCCTTTCATGAATTAGTCTGTGGCCTAACGTGGTCTCTGTCCAGGTGGCCTATCGTAGCCTTCATCTCTACTGTGGCTTCGTCTCTGTTAAAGAGAATATCTCTAAGCACATCCCTGCACCCCTAATCATTCTGCACTTTTTATACTCCCCAACGGGTCTCCATATCAAGGAGCTGGTTTAACTCGCCCAGCGACAGACCATCTCATCAGTATAGCGGACAGTCATCAGGGTCATGTGCTGCTACAGCAACTGAACGCAGGCTTTGATGATGGTCAAGATGGTCGTCTGCATTCTAATCCTATAGGATGCTCAACCCTTCAGGTAATGCTAAGATTACCTATGTGTCTTTACAAGCATCAGATAAGTTACAGCTTATCATTTAAATCCTTTTAATTAAATCTAACTGTACTATCTACACAAATTTCTGGTCATGGTGGCAGTTCCTATATCTATTATTTTATAGAGTTATACGGTTCACTTTTTCCATTTGGTCTATCGTGGCCAACTCATGCACCCACGCCGTCTTCTCCTCACTATGGGCTATCATGGCCTTTACTCGACCTATGTGGCCTTCCCCGCGGACTGGCTTATCAGAGCCTCTTTCTCAGCCAATGCGGCTTTTCGTACCCCGGCCTGTAGAGGCAGTTACACGGCCTAACGTGGCAGTCGCAGTAGCCTAACAATTCCATCTGTTTATTGATTTAACACATAGGTCAATATCCATATCTATTGCATATTCAATGTCCATATTCTAAGTCATCCTCATGCAAATACTGGTGGTGGTGTCATGGCGTCACGTTCTCACATTATTACTCATCCCGTTCATCAGTCTCTATAGCTCTTATTCTTCATCAGTGGCCTATTGTGGTCGTTGTCTCCATGCGGCCGATCAAGGCTAGTCTGAGGCCGATCAAGGCTAGTCTGTGGCCGATCAAGGCTAGTCTGAGGCCGATCAAGGCTAGTCTGTGGCCGATCAAGGCTAGTCTGAGGCCGATCAAGGCTAGTCTGCGGCCGATCAAGGCTAGTCTGTGGCCGATCAAGGCTAGTCTGCGGCCGATCAAGGCTAGTCTGTGGCCGATCAAGGCTAGTCTGTGGCCGATCAAGGCTAGTCTGAGGCCGATCAAGGCTAGTCTGTGGCCGATCAAGGCTAGTCTGCGGCCGATCAAGGCTAGTCTGTGGCCGATCAAGGCTAGTCTGTGGCCGATCAAGGCTAGTCTGTGGCCGATCAAGGCTAGTCTGTGGCCGATCAAGGCTAGTCTGTGGCCGATCAAGGCTAGTCTGCGGCCGATCAAGGCTAGTCTGCGGCCGATCAAGGCTAGTCTGCGGCCGATCAAGGCTAGTCTGAGGCCGATCAAGGCTAGTCTGCGGCCGATCAAGGCTAGTCTGTGGCTGATCAAGGCTAGTCTGCGGCCGATCAAGGCTAGTCTGCGGCCGATCAAGGCTAGTCTGAGGCCGATCAAGGCTAGTCTGTGGCCGATCAAGGCTAGTCTGCGGCCGATCAAGGCTAGTCTGCGGCCGATCAAGGCTAGTCTGTGGCCGATCAAGGCTAGTCTGCGGCCGATCAAGGCTAGTCTGTGGCCGATCAAGGCTAGTCTGTGGCCGATCAAGGCTAGTCTGAGGCCGATCAAGGCTAGTCTGCGGCCGATCAAGGCTAGTCTGCGGCCGATCAAGGCTAGTCTGTGGCCGATCAAGGCTAGTCTGCGGCCGATCAAGGCTAGTCTGAGGCCGATCAAGGCTAGTCTGCGGCCGATCAAGGCTAGTCTGCGGCCGATCAAGGCTAGTCTGCGGCCGATCAAGGCTAGTCTGTGGCCGATCAAGGCTAGTCTGTGGCCGATCAAGGCTAGTCTGCGGCCGATCAAGGCTAGTCTGAGGCCGATCAAGGCTAGTCTGCGGCCGATCAAGGCTAGTCTGCGGCCGATCAAGGCTAGTCTGAGGCCGATCAAGGCTAGTCTGAGGCCGATCAAGGCTAGTCTGCGGCCGATCAAGGCTAGTCTGCGGCCGATCAAGGCTAGTCTGAGGCCGATCAAGGCTAGTCTGCGGCCGATCAAGGCTAGTCTGCGGCCGATCAAGGCTAGTCTGCGGCCGATCAAGGCTAGTCTGCGGCCGATCAAGGCTAGTCTGCGGCCGATCAAGGCTAGTCTGCGGCCGATCAAGGCTAGTCTGTGGCCGATCCAACGCCTTCTGCGGTTATTAATCATGTTCAATTTATGGTTAAATAACATCCGTCCTTTCAGTGTTTCAGGAATCGCATTATCACAACATGTGAGTATAACAATTCGCTCACAAGTCTTTGGAGGTGGGTGGCCCCGTCTCGGAGGAACTACTTTCCTCCACTAATTCTCGGGGGTCGGCTGCCCCTGCCTTCATCTTCAGGCAGGAGTCCGTTACCCTCGAGATGGGAGCTACAGACAGGGCCTACGCCAAAGAAACTCTAATTATATGACTTGCTGCTCTGTTAAAGGAACACGCCGACTTTTTGGGACTTTAGCTTATTCACCGTATCCCCCAGAGTTAGATAAGTCCATACATACCATTCTCATCTCTGTGTGTGCCATAACGCTGTCTGACGCACCCACTGCTAGCCTAGCTTAGCACAAAGACTGGAGGTCAATGGCTCCAGCTAGCCTACTGCTCAATAAGTGACAAAATAACGCCAACATTTTCCTATTTACATGTTGTGATGTGTGTAGTCACATCGTGTACTAAGACCGACGGAAAATTAGAAGTTGTGATTTTCTAGGCCGATATGACTAGGAACTATAATCTCATTCCTGCGTACTGATCAAGAGCTGTGAGCCGTCCCATGAGTGCAGCGGCGCAATGATATTACACAGCACCTGATAATATTCCCCAGTGCTCTCTGTGCAAGCAGATTGTCAGGTTGTGTAGCGAACCCTGTCCGAATGATGGCCAGACTTTACTGATGTTTCATGGAGTTTATTGAAACCGTTTGATCTCCAAAAAATCACTGTAAGAGCTGAACAAATAAAGTAAAGAAGTGCGCATTAACACCTCGTACACAAACTCTCTCTCTTTATAGCATTATCATTAACATACAGCTAAATACACATTACACATCTCATTACAGATGACAGTGAACAAGAACATACACACCTTATGCCTTTTCGGGGGGTGCTTAACAAACTGCAAACTTGAAATCTGCCCAACCACTCCGATGAACCGCAAACTCTCACTATTTTTCCCTAGACTACAACATCCGCCAAAATAAAAGTCTCTACTTATTAAGACAGATAATGCAGACCTTAAACCTATTTAAACACACAGAAATATCAAAAATGTACAGAAAAAACTAATTATAAGATAAATCACAATAAAGTCTGTTACACGTTGGTTATGTTGATGGAAGTTAGCCTATTGTCAGGCACTGTGTAATATCATTGCGCCGCTGCACTCATGGGACGGCTCACAGTTCTTGATCATTACGCAGGAATGAGAGAATAGTTCTTAGTCATATCGGTCTAGAAAATCACAACTGTTCATTTTCCGTCTTTCTTAGTACACAATGTAACTATACACATCGCAACATGTAAATAGGAAAATGTTGGCGTTATTTTGTCACTTATTGAGCAGTAGGCTAGCTGGAGCCATTGACCTCCAGTCTTTGTGCTAAGCTAGGCTAGCGATGGGTGTGTGTCAGACAGAGTTATGGCACACACAGAGATGAGAATGGTGTGTATGGACTTATCTAACTCTGGGGGATACGGTGAATAAGCTAAAGTCCCAAAAAGTCTGCGTGTTCCTTTAATAAATGTGTTACTTCTTTGTACTTCATCTGGCCTCCCGAGTCTTTCTGGGAGAAATGAGAGTTTCACGAGATGGATTTGAAGACGAAACCGACATTATTCATATCACAGAGCGAAGAACACATTACTTGTCTCTTGAATCACAAATCACGGAGGGTTTGCTTTTTCAGAGGAAGAGGACGAGATTGAAGAAACATCAGGTTTTGTTCATTCAGTGTGTGACGCGCTTACACACAGATGATGTCTGTTATTGAGCGGATTCATAGAAACGAAAGGTTCTGGTCCGTTTCTCTGGCGTCATGAAGACGGATCTGGAAACACACGAAGCTGACGGCTTGAGCAGAATAATCCGGTTTAGAGCTTTAGCTTGTCCTGCAGCCAGTGAGGAGACCAGGGGGATTGTGGGTAATTGGATGTGACCAAACGGTTTCAGAAAAACATGATGTGTTCTTCACATAACATGCTTAACACGGTAAACGTGCGGTAGAGCCTGAACACTTGACACTGGGCTGGTTATTCTCACGGTGTCTGGGTTCAGGAGAAGACACTGATCTTCACAAAGATCTCAGTGTGTGTGTGTGTGTGTGTGTGTGTCAGCTTCATGAACTCAACCTGAGGATCTGAGACGTCACATGATCGCTTACATCTGAAGAAGATTCTGGACCGTGCTGTCTCTGTTTAACTCCAGATGTTCATGGTGTCTCAGATTCTGCTGTGTTGGTGTTCTCTCTTTATGTAATCGTTTCATCTGATGGCATGTTAAATATAGAAGGCTGTTAATGTGATTACATGGCACTGAAGATCCAATCAGGAAGAGGTTTAAGGGGATTTACTGCTGACGCGAGCGCTTCTTAACTTCCTGTGTTCCAGCTGAGAGTTTCAGCGCTCGGCATTCCCATTTTACACCAACAGACGCAGACGAACTGAAGAAAAGTTCTGGAATGACAAATACTTTGAAAGTGCTGTCCATGTATTATTAGAAGACATGCTCAGCAGATGAAAGAAAGAAAGGAGCTCAAAGTTTGACTCATTGACTCTCTGAAAACCTGAGTCTGAGTGAGATGTAGTTTCATGGTTTGAACAGACGGGGGCGTCATGACACTTCATTTGCATCTGTGTGTGTGTGTGTGTGTGTGTGTGAGAGAGAGTGTGTGTGTGTGTGTGTGTGTGTGTGTGTGTGTGAGAGAGAGTGTGTGTGTGTGTGAGAGAGACTGTGTGTGTGTGTGTGTGTGTGTGTGTGTGTGTGTGTGTGTGTGTGTGTGTGTGTGTGTGTGTGTGTGTGTGTGTGTGTGTGTGTGTGTGTGTGTGTGTGAGAGAGAGTGTGTGTGTGTGTGTGTGTGTGTGAGAGAGAGAGACTGTGTGTGTGAGAGACTGTGTGTGTGGGGGGGGGGGATGTTTAAATAATATAAACTGATAATGTTTTATGTGTATGCCACAGTAAAGAGATGTGTTTTTAGTCTAGATTTAAACTGACAGAGTGTGTCTGCTTCCCGAACAATGTAAGGAAGAGTTCCAGAGTTTAGGAGCTAAATAGGAAAAGGATCGACCGCCTGCAGTTGATTTGGATATTCTCGGTATGATCAACTGGCCAGAGTTTAGAGAGCGCAGTAGACGTGATGGAGGATAATGTGTTAAGAGCTCGCTCAGTCAAGTCAACTTTATTTATATAGCTCTTTTTACAATGCAGATTGTTTCAAAGCAGCTTCACAGAGTTAAACAGGAAAATAACCAGTAATCAGTAATGTAGTTGATATATATTTAGTGGCTAGGGTTGCCAACTTCTGGAAAAGAAAATAAGGGACACTCAGAATCAGGGCCGACCCAAGCCCTTATGGGGCCCTAAGCAGAATTTTATTTGGGGGCCCATCGGTGCCACCGATACGATTGACTATTGTCGTATCAATGTTAGTAGTTGTAGCTGTGTTGCTTACATCATGTCTGGTTGTCATGTTTTTACCCCTATACTGTTTTAATTGTACCAGTAGCAAACCAGAGTGCTCAGGTGTTAATATTCAAAGCCTTACAGTAAGTCTTACAGTACTACAGTTCAGACTGGGATGTTTACATTTTTTTATAATAGTCTCTTATGCTGAATATGCTCACTTTTCCCCGGGATTCTTTGATGAATAGAAGGTTCAAAAGAACAGCACTTCTCTGAAATAGAAAACTTTTTAAAAAATCCTAAAATGATTGTACACAGCTGTTTTCAACACTGATAATCATAAATGTTTGTTGAGCATCAAATCCTCATATTAGAATGATTTCTGAAGGATCATGTGACACTGAAAACTGGAGTAATGATGATAAATTCAACTTTGATCACAGGAATAAATTACACTTAACACAAAAAAAGGTGCTATATGGCACTAAAGTGGTTCTTTGCCATAATCATAGGGGAACCACTTTTGGTGCTATATAGCTCCATATCTTAACAGGCTCTGTATATGGTAGCAGCGCTATATAACACATCAGCCAAAGAACCGCTGAAGCACCACTGAAGAACCGCTGAAGAACCGCTGAAGAACCACTGAAGAACCACTGAAGAACCGCTGAAGAACCACTGAAGAACCGCTGAAGAACCACTGAAGCACTGCTGAAGAACCGCTGAAGAACCGCTGAAGAACCACTGAAGCACTGCTGAAGAACCGCTGAAGAACCGCTGAAGCACTGCTGAAGAACCACTGAAGAACCACTGAAGAACCGCTGAAGCACTGCTGAAGAACCACTGAAGAACCGCTGAAGAACCACTGAAGCACTGCTGAAGAACCGCTGAAGAACCGCTGAAGAACCACTGAAGCACTGCTGAAGAACCGCTGAAGAACCGCTGAAGCACTGCTGAAGAACCACTGAAGAACCACTGAAGAACCGCTGAAGCACTGCTGAAGAACCACTGAAGAACCGCTGAAGAACCACTGAAGCACTGCTGAAGAACCGCTGAAGAACCGCTGAAGAACCACTGAAGCACTGCTGAAGAACCGCTGAAGAACCGCTGAAGCACTGCTGAAGAACCACTGAAGAACCGCTGAAGAACCACTGAAGCACTGATGAAGAACCACGGAAGAACCGCTAAAGAACCGCTGAGGCACTGCTGAAGAACCACTGAAGAACCACTGAAGCACTGCTGAAGAACCACTGATACCCCTTTTCCACCAAGGCAGTGCTAGAGCTAATTCAGAGCCAGAGCTAGTCCCAGTTCATAGTTGGTTCGACTGTGGAGCTTTCTAAGAACCGTTTGCTTTTCCACGGGCTGAGAGCCACAACAGAGCCAGGTCTTACGTCACTGTATACGTCTCATCTCTCTCAGCAAAGCTAGCGAGGCAGCGGCAATGTTGCCAAGTCCGTGGTTTTGCCGCGGGCTGTTTTTTCATGTCCACGGGATGAAGCGACCCCAATTATGTGATATTTAGCCCCATATTGCGAATTTTAGTAGGAAACCATGCCAAAAAACACATATTTTACCCCCAAATGTGATTTTTACTGGGGAATCCCCCCTGGAACGCGATTGGGCTTGTTTTGAGCTTGTTTTGAGTAGCAATTGGGCGGGTTTGTTGTGAAAACCTAGCAACCCTGCCGGGAAACACACACACACACACACACACACCAGGCTTGTTCGAGACGCATCAGCGCTTGCCAGACCGATCCACATATGATATAAAAACGCATGAGTGAATCAAAAGCATAAGGAGTCATGTGCTCTCGCTGGACTCGTTATCATACGGCGATCGGTCTCTGCACAGCACCGCTGCGAACAAGCCTTCCATCAACAATGCAAACGTTGCGTTACTATTGATTCACATGGCTTTACGATCCTACATCGGCATCAAAACACAACGCAAACACAGCGAATCCAACGCATTCATGCAGTTCGCCGTAATTTGTATAGACGGAGATTACAAACGAACAGTAGCTGTTAGCTCCATTAGCTGCTATTTCACAATGGCGGATCTCAAGTTTGTGTTCATCTTGTTGACCCCGCCCCCAGCGCCTGACGTAATCGGTTCTTACTTCTAGCCCTGTTCTAGCCCAGCAATGTTTTGGTGCTACTTAAGAACCACTTTTCCTGGCTCGGAGCTAGGGCTTTGGGTGTGGAAACACAAAGAACCGATTAGAAACTAGGCTCTGGCTCCGATCTAGCTCTGGCTCTGCTTTGGTGGAAAAGGGGTATGAAGAACCGCTGAAGAACCGCTGAAGAACCACTGAAGCACTGCTGAAGAACCACTGAAGCACTGCTGAAGAACCACTGAAGAACCACTGAAGAACCACTGAAGCACTGCTGAAGAACCACTGAAGCACTGCTGAAGAACCACTGAAGCACTGCTGAAGAACCGCTGAAGAACCCCTGAAGAACCGCTGAAGAACCGCTGAAGCACCACTGAAGAACCACTGAAGAACCACTGAAGAACCACTGAAGAACCACTGAAGCACTGCTGAAGAACCGCTGAAGAACCCCTGAAGAACCGCTGAAGAACCGCTGAAGCACTGCTGAAGAACCGCTGAAGCACTGCTGAAGAACCACTGAAGAACCGCTGAAGAACCACTGAAGAACCGCTGAAGAACCGCTGAAGCACTGCTGAAGAACCGCCGAAGCACCGCTGAAGAACCACTGAAGCACTGCTGAAGAACCGCTGAAGAACCGCTAAAGGGGGTGCACATCGCACAACATAAAGGTTCACGTAAACTCTTTCTCTGGATCAATCGTCGGTTTGGGCAGGTCCTCTCTGCATATGTAACTTCTCTCGAGTCCCAGTTTCCAGTTGTCTCTCTCTCTCCCTTTCCCTCGTCCCGCAGCGGCTTTTATGCAGTCTCTCCACGCCAATTACTGCAATGAGACACAGGTGTTTGTGATCTGCACTTGACCTACTTACTCACCGCTTGGCTCCGCCCTCTCTCTCCGGCTGCAGACCTCGCGAAACCACGCCCCCTCCGCCACATACCCCCACCGCCCGACTCAGGTCGGGGAGCCATCCGGCCTGCAGCCCCCCCCCCCCCCCCCCCCCCCCCCCCCCCCCCCCCCCCTCCTGGAGAGGAAGTCAGCTACAGCCATTTGTGCACCCGGCCTGTGGATCACCTTGAACTTAAAAGGCTGTAAAGCTAGATACCAACGGGTGATCCGCGCGTTGGTATCCTTCATGCGGTGGAGCCACTGCAAGGGGGCGTGGTCCGAACAGAGGGTGAACTCCCGCCCCAGGAGGTAGTAGCGGAGGGTGAGAACGGCCCACCTGATGGCCAAACACCCCTTCTCTATGGTGCTGTACATCGTCTCTCTCTTAGAGAGCTTACGACTGATGTACAGCACCGGCCGCTCTTCACCCTCCACCTCCTGGGACAGGACTGCGCCCAACCCTCTGTCCGAGGCGTCAGTCTGCAGAGAAAAAGGGAGAGAAAAGTTAGGAGCCTGAAGGAGCGGCCCACCACACAGAGCAGCCTTTATCTGGGTGAAGGCCTGCTGGCACCGCTCCGTCCACTGAACTGTATCCGGTACCTCCTTTTTAGTTAGATCAGTCAGCGGGCTAGCGAGGTCCGAATAATTAGGCACAAACCTTCTGTAATATCCCGCCAGCCCCAGGAACTGTCTGACCTCCTTTTTGGTCTTAGGTCTTGGACAGGTCGCAACTGCCGCGGTCTTATCAATTTGGGGACGCACCTGACCATGACCCAAGTGGAAGCCAGGATACCTTACCTTCACCCGCCCAACCGCACACTTCTTCGGGTTGGCCGTGAGCCCCGCCCTTCTCAGCGACTACAGCACGCAGGTGCTGCATATGCCGCTGCCAGTCTGCGCTGTAGATGATGATGTCATCGAGATAGGCAGCGGCATACGCAGCATGCGGCCGGAGAATTCTGTCCATCAGACGCTGGAAGGTTGCGGGAGCTCCGTACAAGCCGAAAGGAAGGGTGAAAAATTGGTGTAACCCAAACGGCGTGGTGAAGGCGGTTTTTTCTTTGGTCATTGGAGACAAGGGGATCTGCCAATAACCCTTAGTTAAGTCCAGTGTCGAATAAAATCGAGCGGTCCCTAGCCGATCAAGCAGTTCGTCAACCCTTGGCATTGGGTACGCATCAAATTTCGACACCGCGTTTACCTTTCGGTAGTCCACACAGAACCGGTCCGAGCCGTCAGGCTTTGGAACCAAAACTATCGGGCTGGCCCAGTCACTGCTGGATTCTTCTATTACTCCCATCTCTAGCATGGCCTCTAATTCAGTCTGAACTACTTTTTTTTTGTTTTCAGGTAAACGGTATGGCCGACTGCGAACCACCACGCCCGGCTCGGTCTCAACGTGGTGCTGAATGAGGTCAGTGCGACCAGGTAGGGGCGAAAACACGTCGGCAAACTCCGCCTGTAATGTTTTTACGTCAGTGAGTTGCGACGGCGAGAGATGATCCCCCCCCCGGGGCCAGAGCGAGAGATTGGGACTTTTGAACCGCCTCTGGCCCGAGATCCTCCTCTCCGCTCACCACCGTCGCCAACATCACTGACTCCACCTCCGACCACTTTTTTAAGAGGTTGAGGTGGTAAATTTGACGTGCCCCATCCCTATCTGAACGCACCACTTCATAATTGAGGTCCCCAATTCGCCGTGTGACCACGAAGGGCCCTTGCCACTTTGCGAGCAATTTAGAGCTAGAGGTAGGGAGTAACACAAGCACTTTATCTCCCTGTGCAAATTGACGTAACTTAGCCACTCTGTTGTATAGCTGTTTTTGTCTGTCCTGGGCCTGTAACAAATTCTCCATTGATAGCCGTCCCAAAGTGTGGAGTTTTGTTCTCAGGTCCAGGACATACTGAATTTCTTTTTTACTCGCGGATGGTCCGTCCTCCCGAGTTTCTCTAAGGACATCCAGCACCCCCCGAGGCTGACGCCCATAGAGAAGCTCGAAGGGGGAAAACCCTGTGGAGGCTTGCGGGACCCGGGTATCGCGTTGCATAATCCACGAGGACTAATGCAAAGCGATGCCCCCGTGCTGACCGTTCTAATGGCCCGATGAGGTCCATACCAATTCGCTCGAAGGGGACCTGCATCAGGGGAAGTGGGCACAATGGTGCTTTTGGGGTGGCCGGTGGATTCACCAACTGACATTCACGACACGACGCACACCACTTGCGTACATTCTCGTGAATGCCCGGCCAGAAGAACCGGGCCATGAGACGGTTTAACGTAGCTGTGTGTCCTAAATGCCTGGCCATCGGGTTAGAATGAGGAATTATTTAGGAATTAGGACTTTTAGGAATTAACAACTGGGTTGTATCCTGCTTTGACTGGGCGTCTTGGGTCACCCGATACAACCTATCTTTTATATAACCGCAAAATAGGGAAAGGAGAGCGGTTGATCAGGATGGAGGAGATGGCCGTCGATGGAACGGACCTGATTAAACGCATTTTTAAGCGTGTCATCCTGGGACTGTTCCAGGGGAAAGTCATCGCGCTCTGTGAGCACCGGTGTCTCCAGCTCGCTCGTTTCCCCTGAAACCGCCGCCAGAGGTCCCGGTTCCGCCTCCCCCAACTGAGCAACCGCCATCTTCCCTTCCGAGCGTTTTCCCCAAGAGGCATCCGCGCACAAATGTCCCAATAATTTGTTAAAAGCTGGCCAATTGGTTCCCAGAATTAGCGGATGCCGGAGGTGCGGGTTAACTGCAACCTCGACACTATGCGTTTGTCCCCTAAACTGAATAGTGACGGGCACTAACGGATAATTCACCACTTCCCCGTGCACACACCTAACCGTAACCACACGGCTGTTACCCAATGCCTTAGGCTGAATCAGGCTTTGGTGGATAGAGGTCTGGTTGCAACCGGAATCCACCAAGGCCTGATACGTACCCCCCTTGATACTCACGGGTATTAGGTAAAACCCAGCCTGATCAGGGGCGGCTTGCGGAGCGCCGGGAACCCGGACCAGCGTCCCGACCTCCATCACCGGACAGCAATCAATAAAGTGGCCCGGATCCCCGCAGCGCCAACAAGCCGGCCCAGACCTTACCGCTGCCCTAGTGGCCGGAAGTAGGTCGGCAGTTTGGCGTGGAGAGAACGAGGGGGCGGAGGAAGAAGGGTAGGGTTCCGGCGGTGTAGCGCCTCCTCTCGGCGCCGGCCGGGGGGGTGCCGGACCTCTGCCGATGCTGTTCGGGGCTCCGGCCGACCCGCTGTAGAATCGCGTGCTTGAGGTCGTCGTAAGCCAGGAGATTCTGGACTGGCAGTTGGTGGGCGGCTACCTGCGCCTCCCCAGACAGTAGCGGCAGGAGCCGCATCGGCCAGTCCACTTTGGGCCATCCCCGGGACTCGGCGGACCTCTCGAAGAGGTCGATGAACGCCTCCGGATCGTCCTCCGGGCCCAACTTCGAGAGGTGCAGGGTGGCTGCCGAGTCGCTGGTGGGTTGGGGGATGGCCGGAATCCCCTGGCTAAACCAGCTCTGGAACAGCTCCCGGTCTTCGTGCTGGGCGCGAAGGAGGGCTTCAAAGTGTTTTCGTTGCTCCTCCCTCACGGCCAGCAGGTCCTGATGTTGCTCCTGGTGAAGACCGGCGAGCGAGTTGACGAGGTCCGCAAGTGGAGTCTTTGGCGGGGTCTGCATGGCGGCGGCGATCTTCTCCCTTCCCGGGTTTTCGGCACCAGTGTGGTGAGGTTCGTGTGGGTGTAGGAAGGAAGAAGACGGGGTCGGCGTACTGGGACTCGTGAGTACTCTTTTATTTCGTTTTGCTCAATACTCAAAAGGGGGTGCACATCGCACAACATAAACGTTCACGTAAACTCTTTCTCTGGATCAATCGTCGGTTTGGGCAGGTCCTCTCTGCATATGTAACTTCTCTCGAGTCCCAGTTTCCAGTTGTCTCTCTCTCTCCCTTTCCCTCGTCCCGCAGCGGCTTTTATGCAGTCTCTCCACGCCAATTACTGCAATGAGACACAGGTGTTTGTGATCTGCACTTGATCTACTTACTCACCGCTTGGCTCCGCCCTCTCTCTCCCGCTGCAGACCTCGCGAAACCACGCCCCCTCCGCCACAAGCACCTTTTTGTTTAGAGTGTACTATATAGGCAAGGCAAGGCAAGTTTATTTGTATAGCACATTTCATACACAGTGGCAATTCAAAGTGCTTTACACAGAAATGAAGTTAAAATAGTTATAAGTGAATAAAATAAAAATATATATAGTATAATAGTTATAATAGGAATTAAAAGGAAATTAAAAGGAAATAAAAATAAAAGTATAATTAAAAAATAAAAATAAAACAGGGTTAAAATGAAACATAATTAAAGTGCAAGCAGTTCGGACAAAGCACAGAGCTCATTGAGTAAATGCATATATTCACATAGAAAACAGCTGTTTTACATAATAATAATAATTTTTTTTGCTGTATTTTTGATCAAATAAATGCAGCCTTGGTGAGCAGAAGAGACTTGAAAAACAAGAAAAACAAGAAATGTTGATTTCTTTCAAACATTAAACAAAGCTTTTATTTTGCCGGAAATAAAATTACATTTTTTGCATTCCATTCGAATGTGTAGAAAGAACCTTTTTATTTTCTAAATATAAACTTCCAAAATGTAGGCTACACAATTTATAATTCCAAGGGGACGATATGGCAGTTTGCAGAAAAACATTTACTGAGAAACTGGAACTATTGTACTCCATCCAAAACATGCAGCACGTCAGACAAGATATTCACACTAAACCATATCACATTCTCAAATCCATCCATTCATAAAAAGGTTACCGGGCAACTGACGAGTACATTTTAGCGCCGATTTTTCTCGCACTTTGGACTTTGAACCCTGGCTAACAAGCAAATATTGTCCGGCCGATTGCGCTGCGAGCTCATGCAGAGCTGTCAGAATCAATCTGTGCATATATTAGAAAACTGAACATTTTGCAGTTTATTTAGTAATTGTTTAAGGCCATTTCGCGATTTCAAATCATCAAAATAACATGCAGCAAAAAGTCATTTCATGTGCTCTTGGGGGCCCCTGGTGGCCCTAAGCAGCCGCTTAGTTTGCTTATGCCTTGGGCCGGCTCTGCTCAGAATATTTGTACTGTACCACACAGTGTGTGTCATTCCAGTATCTGCAGTTAAGTGTGTGTATAAAAGGTTCTCAGACAAACACATTCGGATCATTACGTGTCAAAATCTACCAAATTTCAGAAACTTTCCCGGCTCAAATCTTTGATTTTGTGAATGTTGACTTTATCAATCTGTGTGTCATTATATGCCAACGGTGAGCGCTCAAACACGGGGAATAAGCACTTCTGCTGTGTTTGGATCAAAGTTTACTTGCCTGTAACTCATTTTGAAGACACCAGATTTAGATTCTAATTCTTAAAACAGTTTTTTTAAGGCCCAATAATTTCCAGAGATATGGGGATCTCAATGTGACTCCATGAGTGCGTGAGTATGCTCCGTACAGTATTTCCTCTGCTCTTCTCTCTGTGTCCGTCTTCAGCGTGTCCCGTCTCTGACCTCGGTTAATGCTGTCCACACAAATTACATTTTGAGAAACGACTGCAATGCAAAAACGAACAAACAAAACGAACGCCGCTCCGGAGAAAACCAAAACCCCATCAGGAGCAGAATGGAGAAAAATAAACCTTGGAGAAACCAGGCTCAGTCGGAGGGGCACTTCTCCTCTGGCCAATTAACAAACAGCGTATGATTATTATTCTGGCAACTTTACAGGTCAAGGGTCATAATGGATCGGAATATTCAAAGGATCGGAGTCATCACGTTGGAGACAGGTTTATTGAGGATGCCGTGACGATGAGGCAGTTTCAGGAGGAGTCTAATCACGGTCTCTCAGACACTTCAGGGTCCTGTGTTGGTCATGTGTTGGTCATGTGTTGGTCATGTGTTGGTCATGTGTGGGTCATGTGTGGGTCATGTGTTGGTCATGTGTTGGTCATGTGTTGGTCATGTGTTGGTCATGTGTTGGTCTTGTGTTGGTCATGTGTTGGTCCTGTGTTGGTCATGTGTTGGTCATGTGTTGGTCATGTGTTGGTCATGTGTTGGTCATGTGTGGGTCATGTGTGGGTCATGTGTTGGTCATGTGTGGGTCATGTGTGGGTCATGTGTTGGTCATGTGTTGGTCATGTGTTGGTCATGTGTTGGTCTTGTGTTGGTCATGTGTTGGTCTTGTGTTGGTCATGTGTTGGTCATGTGTTGGTCATGTGTTGGTCATGTGTTGGTCATGTGTTGGTCATGTGTTGGTCATGTGTTGGTCTTGTGTTGGTCTTGTGTTGGTCATGTGTTGGTCATGTGTTGGTCTTGTGTTGGTCTTGTGTTGGTCATGTGTTGGTCATGTGTTGGTCATGTGTTGGTCATGTGTTGGTCATGTGTTGGCCATGTGTTGGTCATGTGTTGGTCATGTGTTGGTCATGTGTTGGTCTTGTGTTGGTCTTGTGTTGGTCATGTGTTGGTCATGTGTTGGTCTTGTGTTGGTCTTGTGTTGGTCATGTGTTGGTCATGTGTTGGTCATGTGTTGGTCATGTGTTGGTCTTGTGTTGGTCTTGTGTTGGTCATGTGTTGGTCATGTGTTGGTCATGTGTTGGTCATGTGTTGGTCATGTGTTCGTCATGTGTTGGTCATGTGTTGGTCATGTGTTGGTCATGTGTTCGTCTTGTGTTGGTCATGTGTTGGTCATGTCTTGGTCATGTGTTCGTCTTGTGTTGGTCATGTGTTGGTCATGTGTTGGTCATGTGTTGGTCATGTGTTCGTCTTGTGTTGGTCATGTGTTGGTCATGTGTTGGTCATGTGTTGGTCTTGTGTTGGTCATGTGTTGGTCATGTGTTGGTCATGTGTTCGTCTTGTGTTGGTCATGTGTTGGTCATGTGTTGGTCATGTGTTGGTCATGTGTGGGTCATGTGTTGGTCATGTGTTGGTCATGTGTTCGTCTTGTGTTGGTCATGTGTTGGTCATGTCTTGGTCATGTGTTGGTCTTGTGTTGGTCATGTGTTGGTCATGTGTTCGTCTTGTGTTGGTCATGTGTTGGTCATGTGTTGGTCATGTGTTGGTCATGTGTTGGTCATTTGTTGGTCATGTGTTGGTCATGTGTTCGTCTTGTGTTGGTCATGTGTTGGTCATGTCTTGGTCATGTGTTGGTCATGTGTTGGTCATGTGTTGGTCACGTGTTGGTCACGTGTTGGTCACGTGTTGGTCATGTGTTGGTCTTGTGTTGGTCATGTGTTGGTCATGTGTTGGTCATGTGTTGGTCATGTGTTGGTCTTGTGTTGGTCATGTGTTGGTCATGTGTTGGTCATGTGTTGGTCATGTGTTCGTCTTGTGTTGGTCATGTGTTGGTCATGTGTTGGTCATGTGTTCGTCTTGTGTTGGTCATGTGTTGGTCATGTGTTGGTCATGTGTTGGTCATGTGTTCGTCTTGTGTTGGTCTTGTGTTGGTCATGTGTTGGTCATGTGTTCGTCTTGTGTTGGTCATGTGTTGGTCATGTGTTGGTCATGTGTTCGTCTTGTGTTGGTCATGTGTTGGTCATGTGTTGGTCATGTGTTGGTCTTGTGTTGGTCATGTGTTGGTCATGTGTTGGTCATGTGTTCGTCTTGTGTTGGTCATGTGTTGGTCATGTGTTGGTCATGTGTTGGTCATGTGTTGGTCATGTGTTCGTCTTGTGTTGGTCATGTGTTGGTCATGTCTTGGTCATGTGTTGGTCATGTGTTGGTCTTGTGTTGGTCATGTGTTGGTCATGTGTTGGTCACGTGTTGGTCATGTGTTCGTCTTGTGTTGGTCATGTGTTCGTCTTGTGTTGGTCATGTGTTCGTCTTGTGTTGGTCATGTGTTCGTCTTGTGTTGGTCATGTGTTCGTCTTGTGTTGGTCATGTGTTGGTCATGTGTTGGTCATGTGTTGGTCATGTGTTGGTCTTGTGTTGGTCTTGTGCTGGTCATGTGTTGGTCCTGTGTTGGTCTTGTGCTGGTCATGTGTTGGTCCTGTGTTGGTCTTCTCTGGGCGCAGTGTCACGACCGGCTCAAAGCCGTGACAAATAAGTGGAGGACATAGTAGGTTGGTGAGGTTTTGCAACACATAAGGTTTATTTATGTAAATAATAAAATATATAATACAATAAATCAAGACCAAAATAACTACAATCTCTGTCAGACAAATGTTGTTAATGTGTCAGACAGAACCAAATTCAAAGTAATGACAAAAGAACGTAAACAAAACCATAACGAGACTGAAAAAGGAGCAAACAACTCAGGACACTCTCATGATGGTGCTGCACGACCTGAAGCTCTCTCCAAGTCCTTAAATAGAGGAAGAAACAGGTGCACATAGTTTGCTCAAGGAGCCTGCCCAGGTGCACATCGTTCTCCCAATGAGTCTCTCAGCCACACCCACCGGTCGGCAACAGCAATAGTAACGGGAGACCCGTCACACACCCCCCCTAAAAAGAAGAGAGCACAGTCTTAAAACAAAAACTTCTACAATTCAAATATTCCCGTGGAAATGGTTAGGCCGACTTGTAAATCTCCCCAATCCCGTCAACTCGCTCTCCTTCAGCTCCCTGGCTCCTAGGACGCACATTTAAGAAAGAAACAGAGACAAAGTCAGAGGAAATACATACTCTAGTCTGTTTTTTACGATTTGGCATATTAATCAAATGATTCAGACTAGAAATCTGACTAGCCACAGTAAAGGTCCAACAAACTTAGCCTGAAAGGGCAATCCCACAACAGGCAACGATGCCAGTACCTGGTCACCAGGTTGAAACGAACGCAACTCTGTTCGACGATCAAAAGTTGTTTAATTGAATCTTGAGCTTTTTTCAGAGAAGACATTGCCAACTGACACGCCTCAAAAAGTCGCTCACTAACATATGACAACACATTTTTCGGCGGATCAGACTTTTCCCTGTCCGCAGATAAAACCGTCAACGGACTTCGCACATCGTGACCAAAAACAAGGTAATTTGGACTGAACCCAGTACTTTCTTGGGCAGCTTCCCGAGCTGCCATCCTCAACCAAGGTAGACCAGTCGCCCAGTCCTTACTCCTTTGAACACAATACGATCTCAACAAAGATTTCAGTGTTTGATGAAATTTCTCCAGTGCTCCCTGACTTTGGGCATGAATAGCACTGGAGAGATTATGTTGAATATTAAGCGGTTTCAAAACTTGACCAAACAAATTAGAGGTGAAATTACTTCCCTGATCAGATTGAATAATTTTTTGTATTCCAAACACCGAAATGAATTGGGTCAGCGCTTTTATGACTAGTTTTGCCGTTACAGAACGTAACGGATATACAGCCGGATCTCTAGTTACTTGGCACATGATTGTAAGCAAATATTCACTACCTGCCTTTGACCTAGGCAATGGCCCAACACGATCTACAATGAGATGCTCAAACGGTTGACTAATGGCTGGAATTGGATAAAGAGGAGCAGATTTCAAAGTTTGATTTGGTTTTCCAGTAATCTGACGTGTGTGACAAGACTTAATGTATTTGGACACATCAAGTTTCAATTTCGGCCAAAAGAAACGTGTCAAAAGTAACTTGTACGTCTTTCTCACTCCCATGTGGCCGGAAGTATCATGTGCGGTCTGTAACACTAGTTGCCGGAGACACTGAGGAATTACAATTTGCACCATGGGATCACCAATCGCAAACTCTGCCTGTGGCACCCATTTTCGAACCAGCAATCCTTCATCTAGGTAATACCCAGATGAAAGATTCACAATTATATCTTGAGAGACAATTCGGTCAAATAATTCAACAAGAGTCAAGTCAGCTTTTTGTTTTTCGATCAATTCATCACGTGACATTGACAAAATTGAAGGGACTTCTAGTTTTACCTTCTCAGATTCAGTTTTTCCCTCAACTTGTGTTTTACTCATAGATCGGGTTATCACGCAAGACGGTAAAACATTCAAAGGACTGGACAAACTTTCATCACCATCTAATTTCAAGATCTTCGGACATGGTGTAACCACTAGATGTGGTGAATCATTTCGCCAGACACGATCACCAGCCAAGTCATTCCCCAGAACTACGTGTATTCCCTCCACAGGCAAGCAGGAACGAACAGCCACCTCCACTTCGCCCTGAATCAACTCAGAGTGCAAAATCATTTTATGAATTGGGACAGACATAACATTTAGGCCAATGCCCTTAACCAACACATTACTTCCAGTATAAGAATCTGGTGAAAAAGGCAACATAGACTCTAGCACAAAGGTTTCTGAGGATCCTGTATCACGTAGAATCTTAACTGGTACACTTTTTTTTGCATCCACCAATCTAACAGAACCTTCTGTAACGAATGGAGTAAACGCTGAAACACACGGCAAACAATTTTCCTGCATATTACTTCTTGTTGAAGCAGTCACCGCTAAAGCAACAGGCCTTACAGGAGACAAAGAATTAGATTTTACGTTAGAATGGTCAGCTTTTGCTTTCAATAACGGACATTCATTCTTCCAATGACCAAACCCATGACAATAATTACACATATTTGCTTTATCTTTTTCTTCAAAGGAAGTGTGCAACTGTGTACTGGGTAAATCAGGCACAAACCTGGAAAATGCGTTGGATTTTCGCCATGGTTCATTTTGAAAATTCTCTTCAGCGGATCTGTAACCAAAAACAGTTTTATGAGTCAAAGAGAATTCATCAGCCATGACGGCCGCCTCATACACGGTGTCAGGTTTACATTCGTTGATGTAAGTCGCAATACGACCTGAAACTGAACTCTTAAATTGCTCAAGCATCATTAACTCCTTTAAATCGTCAAGTGTTTTTACCTTAGAAGCTACACACCAACGATTGAAATTAACCGAGATCTCCTGTACAAATTCAACATACGTCTGCTTTTCCCTTTTCTTCCAGGACCTAAATCTTTGTCTGTAGGCCTCTGGAACCAGCTCGTAAGCCCTCAACACTGCCGCTTTTACCGCTTTATACTCAGAAGCGTCCTCTACGCTAAGTGAAGAATACGCTTCTTGGGCTCTGCCTGTAAAAACAGACTGCAACATAAGAGTACGTTCTTCATCTGGCCAATTTCGCGCATCCGCAACACGTTCAAACAATAAAAAGAATCGCTCAACCTCTTTTTCATCAAATTTAGGAATCAACCTCAAATTACTCACAATATCAAACTTACACGAACTCGAATCACGCATCTGTTCTCCAGTTACGGAAAGTTTACCATCTCTTATTAGATCCAAACGATAACGTTCCAGATCAAACTGCTGTTGTTGCAACTGGATTTTCTGTAACTCAATGTGATTTTGTGCGTCTAACATTTTTTCCTTCATTTCAACCTGAATTAACAACAATTGTTTTTGTTGTTCAAAAGTTAAATGAGACTGTGGTGATGTTGCAATATCAAAAGTTGACGCATCTTCCGAAATATGATACTCTAAGACTCCGCGTTCAAGTAACTCCATCTTTATCATGGTTTTAAGATTATCTTTCAGACGTTTATCCTGACATGACAAATTAATTTTGTAATGAGTTGCAAGTTTTACTAGCTGATCTTTAGAAAAATCATTCAACAAATCTTCAGACGGAGCACTAATAAATTCCTCAACCTTTGAGGCCATTGTAACATAAGGCTACTTAATTTACCAAAATATTTGAGGGGAAGAAATTGGACAAACAATTCCCTCTAACTAAATTTAGAAACTACCTAAACTCATCCCTAATCTTCGTACAGTTACTTGCAGCGGGTTTTTATACACTATAAACCAGCGTTTGCAATAGCAACCGATTAACGAGTCACCATTACAAAACACGGATGTGTTCCCGAGACAAATGCTCCAACTGCTTTCACCATACAAACAAAACAAACTAAAATAAAAAAAAATCGGAGCATCCGGTTAAGGATACCCCGCTAAACCTAACCAGGGAAAAGTCTAATCCAAAACAACCCTTCCCTCAAATATACAAAGAGTAGCCATACTTACCATCCTTAAGTTGAAACTCCCACGAAACAATAAAAAAAAAAAACACCAAACCAACCACTATAAACCTCCAGAAATTTTTCAAATATCTTCAAAGAAAAACAATCTTAACGAATTAATGATTAAATTAACGAAATATAAACAAAGCAACTCCTTTCCAAATTAAATTAT
>NW_027645766.1:47500-52498 GCF_949357685.1 Gobio gobio
TTTGCCATAAATAAAAGTAAATAATTCACAACTCAGTACAGCACATACACTCACCTAAAGGATTATTAGGAACACACACTAATACTGTGTTTGACCCCCTTTGGCCTTCAGAACTGCCTTAATTCTACGTGTTATTGACTCAACAAGCTGCTGAAAGCATTCTTTAGAAATGTTGGCCCATATTGATAGGAGAGCATCTTGCAGTTGATGGAGATTTGTGGGATGCACATCCAGGGCACGAAGCTCCCGTTCCACCACATCCCAAAGATGCTCTATTGGGTTGAGATCTGGAGACTGTGGGGGCCATTTTAGTCCAGTGAACTCATTGTCATGTTCAAGAAACCAGTTTGAAATGATTCAAGCTTTGTGACGGTGCATTATCCTGCTGGAAGTAGCCATCAGAGGATGGGGACATGGTGCTCATAAAGGGATGGACATGGGCAGAAACAATGCTCAGGTAGGCCGTGGCATTTAAACCATGCCCAATTGGCACTAAGGGGCCTAAAGTGTGCCAAGAAAACATCCCCCACACCATTACACCACCACCACCAGCCTACACAGTGGGAACAAGGCATGATGGTTCCATGTTCTCATTCTGTTTACGCCAAATTCTGACTCTACCATCTGAATGTCTCAACAGAAATCCAGACTCATCAGACCAGGCAACATTTTTCCAGTCTTCAACTGTCCAATTTTGGTGAGCTGGTGCAAATTGTCGCCTCTTTTTCCTCTTTGTAGTGGAGATGAGTGGTACCCGGTGGGGTCTTCTGCTGTTGTAGCCCATCCGCCTCAAGGTTGTGTGTGTTGTGGCTTCACAAATGCTTTGCTGCAGACCTCGGTTGTAACGAGTGGTTATTTCAGTCAAAGTTGCTCTTCTATCAGCTTGAATCAGTCGGCCCATTCTCCTCTGACCTCTAGCATCAACAAGGCATTTTCGCCCACAGGACTGCCGCATACTGGATGCTTTTCCCTTTTCACACCATTCTTTGTAAACCCTAGAAATGGTTGTGCGTGAAAATCCCAGTAACTGAGCAGATTGTGAAATACTCGGACCGGCCCGTCTGGCACCAACAACCATGCCACGCTCAAAATTGCTTAAATCCCCTTTCTTTCCCATTCCGACATTCAGTGTGGAGTTCAGGAGATTGTCTTGACCAGGACCACACCCCTAAATGCATTGAAGCAACTGCCATGTGATTGGTTGATTAGATAATTGCATTAATGAGAAATTGAACAGGTGTTCCTAATAATCCTTTAGGTGAGTGTATATTGCAATACTGTAAGTACTGCAAGTAATACAGTATTGAATTTCTGTATTTTCAGCATAAAAATAAAGTAAGGCCAAAGAACAAAGACAACTCTAAGTGAAAAGCGTATTACACAAAATATTGTGCAATTGCAAAATCAAAGTCAATGAGAGCCTCTTACTGTTGGGAGAACAAGGAGTTCTTCCACCCTCATTTGGTAGTCTTGCAATTCTACAAAAGGGAAAATGCTCTTACAAATGTATACATACAGAAACAATAGTAATGGACATCACATTCATATGTAAAATGTTTTGTAAATCTTTTTTTCTTTTTTCCCCTACTCCCCTTTCTGTTGACAAACTGTTGTACTATATAAAATGTATACAGTAAACTTTCAGTCGCACAAATTATAAAAACAACACATTTACCTGTTCTCTTCTCTGAATGTCCTGATTATGGTGGCCACAGGGAATCTGGACAAATTGGGTTGTAATCTTTGTCCTGCTTCCCTCATTGTCATTCCATGAACAAGAACATGGTCTATCACAGTTGCCCGAATTTGATCTGAAATTACTATTCTTGGTCTTTGTTGTCCTTGTACTCTTCCTCCTCGTCCACCACCACCTCTTACACAAACTCTTCCTCCTCTTCCTCCTCTGCCTCTCACATTGTTTCCATCCATTGTGGTATCAACACTAAACGTACCTGGGCCACCTGTGTGCTCTGAACTGGCTTATATTCTAGACAACTGATTTGATCACATTAGAAACAAGTGTGAACAATTTTGAGTTGTTGTGTGTAAACGATGACAGCTGTGTTGTAGTTGTGTAGTTGTTTGCCACATGTATGTACCATTTTGCAACAGTGCAAAATGTGTTTTAGTGAGTAAGAATGTGTTTAGAGTTTTGCAAAAAGAGTGGATGAGATTTGCAAACAGTGTCTTAACTACCTGAACTTGTTTAAGGTTTTGCCTACAAAGTGACTGATTTGACAAATGGGTTTAGGCCACTGAGCATTGGGTTCAGAGAATGGGCTTTAGTGTTTTAGCAATTGTGAAATAGTGTAAGATGCGTTTTGGTCAATCGATCACAAGTGGACCACACTACATACAGGTGTGAACGGGGTCTAAACCGCTTGAGCTTGTCCACTTACGTCCACTTCCAGAGGTAGAGGAAACCGCATCCGACCGGATAGCTTTGGTAGTGTAGACGCTCATGTGGTCAAATGTGTTTCAACAGCCACAAAAGATGGCTGCTCTGATGGCGGAAACATTAAGAGAAGAGCAGAAGAGCGGGAGAGCGGAAGAGCGGGAGAGCGGGAGAGCGGAAGAGTGGCGGAGCGGAAGAGCGGAAGAGCGGAAGAGCGGAAGAGCGGAAGAGCGGAAGAGCGGAAGAGCGGAAGAGCGGAAGAGCGGAAGAGCGGAAGAGCGGAAGAGCGGAAGAGCGGAAGAGCGGGAGAGCGGAAGAGCGGGAGAGCGGAAGAGCGGAAGAGCGGGAGAGCGGGAGAGCGGAAGACCGGAAGAGCGGAAGAGCAGGAGAGCGGAAGAGCGGTGGAGCGGAAGAGCGGAAGAGCGGAAGAGCGGAAGAGCGGAAGAGCGGAAGAGCGGAAGAGCGGAAGAGCGGAAGAGCGGAAGAGCGGAAGAGCGGAAGAGCGGAAGAGCGGAAGAGCGGAAGAGCGGAAGAGCGGAAGAGCGGAAGAGCGGAAGAGCGGAAGAGCGGAAGAGCGGAAGAGCGGAAGAGCGGAAGAGCGGAAGGGCAGAGTAGCGGAAGAGCAGAAGAGCGGAAGAGCGGAAGAGCGGGAGAGCGGAAGACCGGAAGAGCGGAAGAGCGGAAGAGCGGAGGAGCGGGAGAGCGGCGGAGCGGCGGAGCGGAAGAGCGGAAGAGCGGAAGAGCGGAAGAGCGGAAGAGCGGAAGAGCGGAAGAGCGGAAGAGCGGAAGAGCGGGAGAGCGGGAGAGCGGAAGAGCGGAAGAGCGGAAGAGCGGAAGAGCGGAAGAGCGGAAGAGCGGAAGAGCGGAAGAGCGGAAGAGCGGAAGAGCGGAAGAGCGGAAGAGCGGAGTAGCGGAAGAGCGGAAGGGCAGAGTAGCGGAAGAGCGGAAGAGCGGGAGAGCGGAAGAGCGGAAGAGCGGGAGAGCGGAAGACCGGAAGAGCGGAAGAGCAGGAGAGCGGAAGAGCGGAAGAGCGGTGGAGCGGAAGAGCGGAAGAGCGGGAGAGCGGAAGACCGGAAGAGCGGAAGAGCAGGAGAGCGGAAGAGCGGAGGAGCGGAAGAGCGGAGGAGCGGTGGAGCGGAAGAGCGGGAAGAGCGGAAGAGCAGGAGAGCGGAAGAGCGGAAGAGCGGAAGAGCGGAAGAGCGGAAGAGCGGAAGAGCGGAAGAGCGGGAGAGCGGAAGAGCGGGAGAGCGGGAGAGCGGGAGAGCGGAAGAGCGGAAGAGCGGAAGAGCGGAAGAGCGGAAGAGCGGAAGAGCGGAAGAGCGGGAAGAGCGGAAGAGCGGAAGAGCGGGAAGAGCGGAGGAGCGGAAGAGCGGAGGAGCGGAGGAGCGGAGGAGCGGAGTAGCGGAAGAGCGGAGTAGCGGAAGAGCGGAAGGGCGGAAGGGCGGAGGAGCGGAGGAGCGGAGGAGCGGAAGACCGGAAGACCGGAGGAGCGGAAGAGCGGAAGAGCGGAAGAGCGGAAGAGCGGAAGAGCGGAAGAGCGGAAGAGCGGAAGAGCGGAAGAGCGGAAGAGCGGAAGAGCGGAAGAGCGGAAGAGCGGAAGAGCGGAAGAGCGGAAGAGTGCTACCCGACGGGATTTATACTTTGTCGGCTGAAGACACAATTTGGTTTGAAGAAACCAAAAATGTATGTAACACACACTCACCGAGTTCCCATAGCATCATCACTTGGACGCAACATTGCAAAGGGTAGTAAAGGGCAGGACAGGGCAGTAAAGGGTAGTAAAGGGTAGTAAAGGGTAGTAAAGTGTAGGAAAGGGGATGAGAATAAGTTGACTTTATTTTCCACATGAGCGTCAGGCGTTTCAGACGTGTGTGTTTAGGGTTAGGGTAGTGACGCGTGTCTTCGCGTGGCAGTGGCTCAGTGGTTCATGTAGGTTGTCTACAAACCGGAAGGTTGGTGGTTCGATCCCCGGTTCCACCTGACCAAGTGTCGAGGTGTCCATGAGCAAGACACCTTACCCCAGCTGCTCCCGACGAGCTGGATGGCGCCTTGCATGGCTGACACCGCCGTCGGTGTATGAATGAGATGTGTGAATGGGTGAATGTGAGGCAAAATGTAAAGCGCTTTGGATGGCCGTAGGTCTGTTAAAAAGCGCTATATAAATGCAGTCCATTTACCATTTAGGGTTAGGGTAGTGACGCGTGTCTTCTGTGTGTTAGGGTTAGGGTAGTGACGCGTGTCTTCTGTGTGTTTAGGGTTAGGGTATTGACGCGTGTCTTCTGTGTGTTTAGGGTTAGGGTAGTGACGCGTGTCTTCTGTGTGTTTAGGGTTAGGGTAGTGATGCGTGTCTTCTGTGTGTTTAGGGTTAGGGTAGTGATGCGTGTCTTCTGTGTGTTTAGGGTTAGGGTAGTGACGCGTGTCTTCTGTGTGTTTAGGGTTAGGGTAGTGACGCGTGTCTTCTGTGTGTTTAGGGTTAGGGTAGTGACGCGTGTCTTCTGTGTGTTTAGGGTTAGGGTAGTGACGCGTGTCTTCTGTGTGTTTAGGGTTAGGGTAGTGACGTGTGTCTTCTGTGTGTTTAGGGTTAGGGTAGTGACGCGTGTCTT
>NW_027645765.1:0-1000 GCF_949357685.1 Gobio gobio
GAGGGATGGGTGGTGGATGGGTGGATGGATGGATGGATGGATGGGTGGATGGATGGGTGGATGGATGGGTGGATGGATGGGTGGATGGATGGGTGGTGGATGGGTGGATGGATGGATGGGTGGATGGGTGGATGGATGGATGGATGGATGGGTGGTGGGTGGATTGGTGGGTGGATGGATGGGTGGATGGATGGGTGGATGGATGGGTGGTGGATGGGTGGATGGATGGAAGGATGGATGGATGGAGGGATGGGTGGTGGATGGGTGGATGGATGGATGGATGGGTGGATGGATGGGTGGATGGATGGGTGGTGGATGGGTGGATGGATGGGTGGATGGATGGGTGGTGGATGGGTGGATGGATGGATGGGTGGATGGATGGATGGATGGGTGGTGGGTGGATGGATGGAGGGATGGGTGGTGGATGGGTGGAAGGATGGATGGATGGAGGGATGGGTGGTGGATGGGTGGATGGATGGATGGATGGATGGGTGGATGGATGGGTGGATGGATGGATGGAAGGATGGATGGATGGAGGGATGGGTGGATGGATGGGTGGTGGATGGATGGATGGAAGGATGGATGGATGGAGGGATGGGTGGTGGATGGGTGGATGGATGGATGGATGGGTGGATGGATGGGTGGATGGATGGGTGGTGGATGGGTGGATGGATGGGTGGTGGATGGGTGGTGGATGGGTGGATGGATGGATGGGTGGATGGATGGATGGATGGATGGGTGGTGGGTGGATGGATGGATGGATGGGTGGTGGGTGGATGGATGGATGGATGGGTGGTGGATGGGTGGTGGATGGATGGATGGAAGGATGGATGGATGGAGGGATGGGTGGTGGATGGATGGATGGAAGGATGGATGGATGGAGGGATGGGTGGTGGATGGGTGGATGGATGGATGGATGGATGGATGGGTGGATGGATGGGTGGATGGATGGGTGGTGGATGGGTGGATGGATGGGTGGTGATGGGTGGTGGATGGTGGG